>NC_069501.1:635526491-635673991 GCF_027579735.1 Bombina bombina
AACCTGGATGTGGTTCATGCATTAAAATATTATTTGCAGGCTACTAAGGATTTTCGCCAGTCTTCTTTATTTGTTGTTTTTTTCTGGGACTCGTAAGGGTCAGAAAGCTACGGCTACTTCTCTTTCTTGTTGGTTGATGAGTATTATTCGCTTGGCGTATGAGACTGCTGGACAGCAGCCTCCTGAGAGAATCAGGGCTCATTCCACGTGGGCTGTTTCATCTTCTTGGGCCTTCAAAAATGGAGCTACTGTAGATCAGCTTTTCAAGGCTGCGACTTGGTCATCTTTGCATACTTTTTCTAAATTTTACAAATTTGATAATTTTGCTTCAGCGGAGGCTTCTTTTGGGAGAAAGGTTCTTCAAGCAGTGGTGTCTTCTGTTTAGGTTTACTGTCTTGTCCCTCCCTTATCATCTGTGTCCTTTGGGTTGGTTATTGGTTCCCAACAGTAATTATGATGATCCGTGGACTAACCGTGTCATTAGAAAAATAACAATTTATTCTTACCTGATAAATTTATTTCTTGACACGGTGAGTCCATGAGTAGCAAAAAGGGTAGCGGAGCACCAATCCAATGTAGTAAAATAAAAATAATCTTTATTGAAAATCAAGATAAAACAGAAAAACGACGGAAAAGCGACAGGGTGCCATTATCCAAAAGGAGTCAGCTCCTACAGCTGCTAACAGCTGTAGGAGCTGACTCCTTTTGGATAATGGCACCCTGTCGTTTTTCTGTTTTATCTTGGTTTTCAATAAAGATTATTTTTATTTTACTACATTGGATTGGTGCTCCGCTACCCTTTTTGCTACTTTTGTTCTATTTGACCCTCCAGCGTGGTAGCACTTCCAGAGGAAAATAATCCTCACTTTCCCTGTCTAACTGCTGCACCGGCATTCACCCGCAGCTACAATCAAGTCTCATCACTTCCTGTCCAGAGAGGGCGTGTACAAGGACCGCGCCCCCCTCACTCCCGAGTACGTCTGAGGAGGGTTTGTTTGGGCACTGCTGCCTTTTGCCAAGACCGGAGTAACAGACACTGGGGCTTGTACCTTTCATCTACCCGGAGAACAAGAGGGCAGGCTTTCAGTTCCCACACCCCAGGACCGGACGATTACGGCAGTGAGTGAGGGGAGACAGCATACTCCACTTGGTGGAGACCAACACTGAGGAGCGGGTGAGTCCGGTAGCAGAAATAAGTTGTTGCTAATGCTGAACTTTCTACTAATAACCGTCCAGGCACACTGTGGGCAATACTAGAGAGAATACCTTTTTGCATTCACACGGTGAGTCCATGGCCCGCCCTGTTTTCAGACCGTCTGTTTTTCTATAAACCTCAGGCACCTCTGCACCTTAGATTACTCCCTTTCTCCTTCCCCTTTGGTCGAATAACTGGGGATTGTGGGTAGGGGAGTGGTATTTAACAGCTTTTGCTGTGGTGCTCATTGCCTCCTCCTGCTGGTCAGAAGTGATATTCCCAACAGTAATTATGATGATCCATGGACTCACCTTGTCGATAAATAAATTTATCAGGTAAGAATAAATTACGTTTTTTCTTAGTATTCAATAGTCTGCTTTGTTAGTGCAAGCTATGGAGCATTCTGATGCGTTAAAGGGTACTCCCTCTTTACCTATACCCACATGCTCAATTATGTTCCACATGCCTTGATAAAGTAATCATGTCAAAGAAAGTTAATGTTTGATACCACTGAGCCATCCACCTCTGAGGAGTCTCCATCCCGTGAGGTGCGCAACCTACAGACATCTCCTAATACACATGCAGCTTCCCGTAGCACTCCTAATCCTAAATCTGGAGGGGCCCTTTTACTGCCAGACTTTGCTGAGCAGTTGTAAACGGCTGTGTATGAGGCCTTTAGTGCTTTACCTCGCCCTGCTAAGCGCAAGCAAACGGTCAAATAATGCTGTCCTTCCCAGGGGTCATCTACTAGCTTATTGGATTTATCTGATACAAGATTATCCGATGATGAAGGCGCCTCTGATACTTCAGAGGGTGCTCTTTCTGGGTCGGAATCAGCTGCCTCTAAGCCTCCAGCTGTGGAGGAACCAGACTTTAGATTTAGGATTAAGCATTTACGCTTTCTGCTGAAGGAAGTTGTGACTACGTTAGAGGTTCTAAAGCCCAAATTGCCTGAGGAACCTTTGATTCCTAAATTAGATAAGGTCTACGAGGACAGGGTTGTACCACAAACTTTCCCTGTTCCCGTAAAGATGGTGAACATTATTAAGAATTAATGGGAAAGAATTGGTTCTTTAATTTCCCCTTTTGTCTTCTTTTAAAAAATTGTTCCCGGTCCTGTACTCTTAATTGGAGTTGTGGGGTTTCATCCCCAAGGTAGATAGTTCTATCTCCACGCTTGCTAAGCGCACTACTATCCCGCTTGAGGATAGTTCGTTGTTTAAAGAGCCCATGGATAAGAAGATAAAAACTCTCTTAAGAAAGATGTTTCAACGTACAGGATATTTATTTCAACGCGGCTACCTACTGGTGCGACTCTTTATCTGAGTTGATCGAGGTGAAGTGTCCCCTCGACGTGATCCGGTAAAGAATTAAGACCTTACGGGTGGCTAATTATTTTATTTGTGATACAAATATGCAAATTATTCACCTGATTGCTAAGGCTTCAGGTTTTTCTGTTCAAGCCCGTAGGGCACTCTGGCTGAAGTCCTTATCTGCGGACATGACTAAGTCAAGACTTCTTTTCCTCCCATTTAAGGGAAAGATCCTATTTGGTCCAGGCCTGGACTCAATTATCTCCACGGTTACTGGAGGCAAAGGTGCCTTTTTACCACAGGGTAAGAAGAACAAGCCTAAGGGACAAGGTCCTAATTTTTCGTTCCTTTCGTTCGGATAAATCCCAACGTCAGCAGCCCTCCGCAAATCCAGAGCAATCCAAGGGGACTTGGATACCGGCTCAGTCCTGGAATATATCCTAGCAGAGCAAGGAGCCCGCCGAGACAAAGTCGGCATGAAGGGGCGGCCCCGATCCGGCTCTGGATCTTGTAGGGGGGAAGACTGTTGCTCTTTTCGGGCACTTGGTGTGGGGACATGCAAGACCCTTGGGTCCTGGAGGTCATCGCTCAGGGATACAAAATAGGTTTCAAGTCTCATCCACCCAGAGGCAGATTCCTCCTATCAAACCTGTCTTCAAGGCCACAAAAGAGAGAATCCTTTCTGGGGTGGGTGAGGGATCTCTCCTCCATAGGAGTCATTGTCCCGGTAGCTCTTGCAGAAATAGGTCTGGGGTACTATTCAACCCTCTTCGTGGTCCCAAAGAAGGAGGAAACTTTCGCCCGATTCTGGACCTAAAGTGCTTAAACAAATTACTTTCTGTCCCATCGTTCAAGATAGAGACAATAAGGTTGATCCATCCCTTAGTTCAGGAAGGACAGTTCATGACCACTATAGATCTAAAGGATGCTTACCTTCATGTTCCAATACACAAGGAACACTTGAAGTTCCTAAGGTTTGCTTTCCTGGACCAGCACTTCCAGTTTATTGCACTTCCGTTTGGTCTAGCTACTGCTCCAATAGTTTTTATGAAGGTTCTAGGGGCTCTGCTTGCAGTGACCAGAACCAGAGGTATAGCAGTAGCGCAATACTTGGATGATATTCTGGTTCAAGCACCATCCTATAGCAAACTGTTCAATCCAGCACACAACGGTCCCTGCACGCTACTCCAGAGACCCACTTCAGCCTCTAAGTCCAGTAACAAAAATCCACAGTGAGTAGCAGCATGCTACTCACTGCGGATTTTTGTCAAGCACCATCCTGTCTGGCAGAAGACCATTCGGAATCTCTTCTGTTTCTTCTTCGTTCTCATGGGTTATCTTATTCCCAGTACCGGGGTGAAATTCCTGGGTACTATAATAGACTCCATATCCATGAGGATATTCCTTACAGACCAGAGACGTTGCAAGCTAACTTCCGCTTGTCTTGCCCTCCAGACCTCCTTAAGGCCCTCTGTGTCTTGGTGTATAGAGTTGATTGGTCTCATGGTGTCCAGCATTCCTTTTTCCAGGTTCCATCTCAGACCACTTCAGCTATGCATGCTGAGACAGTGGAACAGATCTCTCTGTTCAACCGTTCGAGAGAATCGCTCTTCTGGTGGCTCTGTCCAGATCACATGTCCCAGGGACACCCTTCTTGAGACCATCCTGGGAGATTGTGACTACGGATGCAAGTCTATCAGGATGGGGAGCTGTTTGGGGTGCCAGGAAGGCACAGGGCCTGTGGACTCGAGAGGAATCCTCCTCCCGTTCAACATTTTGGAAATTTAAGCGATCTTCAATGCTCTGAAGGCATGGCCTCTTCTGGGTTCTTCCCAGTTTATCAGATTCTAATCAGACAACATAACCTCAGTGACTTACAACAAACATCAGTGGTGAACAAGGAGCTCCCTAGCAATGAGGGAAGTATCTCGGATTCTGGAGTGGGTGGAGGCCCACAACTGCTAGTTGTTAGCGATCCACATTCCAGGTGTGGACAACTGGGAAGCGGATTTTCTCAGCAGACAATCCTTTCATCCAGGGAATGGTCTCTCCATCCCAAGGTGTTTGCGGAGATTTGCAACAGATGGGGGACGCCGGAGATAGATCTCATGGCATCCCGGCTCAATACCAAGCTACCCAGATATGGGTCGCAGTCCAGGGGTCCTCAAGTGGAGCGAATAGATGCATTAGCAGTGCCTTGAAGGTTCAATCTAATTTACATTTTTCCACCGTTATTACTTCTCTCTTGTGTAGTGGCCCGCATCAAGCAGGAGCAGACATTAGTGATACCGATTGCTCCATCGTGGCCGTGACGGATGTGGTTCGGACCTGGTGGGGATGTCCTCATCTCCTCCGTGGAACTTACCTTGTCGCAGGGATCTGCTGGAACAGGGTCCTTTTGTTCATCAAAATCTAGATTCTCTGAGTCTGACTGCGTGGAGATTGAACGCTTAGTCTTAGCCAAGAGAGGTTTCTCTGAGAGTTATTGACACACTCATTCAGGCTCGTAAGCTTGTTACTCGTCGCATATATCATAAGGTGTGGAGAGCTTACTTATTCTGGTGGAGAGCGTGGTTTAGCCTGGCATAAGGTTAAGGCTGCTAGGATTCTTTCCTTTCTCCAGGAGGGTCTGGAGAAGGACCTTTCTGACAGTTCCCTGAGGGAACAGATTTCGGCCCTTAATGTTTTGCTGCACAAGAGGCTTGCAGAGCTCCCTGACGTGCAATCTTTCGTTAAGGCTCTGATTAGGATCAGACCTGTTTTTAGATCCAACCCTCCACCTTGGAGTTTGAATCTTGTTAAGTTTTTACAACGGGCTCCGTGTGAGCCTATGCATTCGGTTGACATCAAATTGTTGTCCTGGAAGGTTCTTTTTCTTTTGGCTATTGCGTCGGCACGCAGAGTTTCTGAAATAGCTGCCTTGCAATGTGACCCTCCTTATCTGGTATTCCACACTGATAAGGCCGTCCTATGTACCCGCTTGAGTTTTCTACCTAAGGTGGTGTCTGATCGTAACATCAATCAGGAGATTGTGGTTCCTTCCTTATTTCCTAATCCTCCTCCTTCGAAGGAACGTTTATTTCATAATCTGGATGTGGTTCAAGCTTTGAGGTTTTATCTTCAAGTTACTAAAGATTTTAGGCAAACTTCTTCTTGTTTGTTATCTATTCTGGGAAGCGTAAGGGTCTGAAGGCTTCTTCGACTTCCTTATCTTTTTGGTTGAGGAGTGTTATACACTTAGCTTAAGAGTCAGCGGGACTTAAACCTCCTCAGAGGGTTACGGCTTATTCCACTAGAGCGGTGGCTTCCTCTTAGGCCTTTAAAAACAAGGCCTCTATAAATCAGATTTGTAAGGTGACTACCTGGTCCTCCTTACATACATACTTTTTCAAAATTCTACAAAATTGGCGTTTTTGCTTCGGCAAAAGCAGCTTTTGGGATAAAGGTTTTACAGGCTGTGGTGCCCACAGATTAGGGTCCGCCTTTCCTTTACTCCTCCCGTTATCATTCAGTGTCCTCTTGAGCTTGGTTATTGTTTTCCCAACAGTAAGGAATGATGCCGTGGACTCTCTTCAAATTAAGAAGGAAAACATTAATTATGCTTACCTGATAATTTAATTTCCTTCTGTATGAGGAGAGTGCACGGCCCTCACCCGTATACTCCGATGGGCAGACCAAAATTATTTTATTTTTTTTCTCTTCCGGCACCATTTATACCCTATTTCTCCTACTGTTCCTTGTTCCCTTGGCAGAATGACTGGGATATGAGGGAAGTAGGGGGAGTATTTAAGCCTTTGGCTGGGGTGTGTCTGCCTCCTCCTGATGGCCAGGTTCAGTATTCCCAACAGTAAGGAATTATGCCGTGGACTCTCCTCATACAGAAGGAAATGAAATTCAGGTAAGCATAATTTGAGTCTTTCATAGTCTCTAATAGCTGTGGTTCTTTTTTGGGGAATGTTTAATCCTTTGACATTGTGTGAGAGTATGTTGATGGTTAGGGGGTCACCTGCCATTGTCTATGTGGGAGAAAAGAGCACTTTCTGTGTGTGAGAGGGTTCTGTAGCCAGCCAGATACCTTGTATGATATATTATATGTGTGATTTGAGTATTGAATACGTATTTGAATACGTATTTGAGTATTGAATACGTATATATATGTCTGTTAATCTGTTCAATGACACCGCAACCTAATGAGCAAATAATGACATTAGAACATCCTAAAAATGTTAAACTTATAGAGAAAATAGAGAAACATGCAAATGTGAAACATGCAGAAAAAATAGTAAAAGTAAGCAAAGCATTACAAACATAAATACATCTACATTCGGTGTATGAATTTTTCTTATTATACACCATTCTATGGGGGTAGAATGTTGTCAGTTGGCATTCAATTTTAGTCTAATATTATTATTATTATCAGGTATTTGTAGATCGCCAATAGGTTCTGCAACGCTATGAACATAGGTGGTATGTAAAAACGATTACAGGTATCAAATGGGGAGAGAGGGTCCTGCCGAGAGTTGCACTGTTGTAGTCGGCTCTTATGAAGATTAACTACAAACAACTGGGCTCATAGGCTTACATGCTATGGGGTTTTAGGGATAGCAGTGGAGATAGGAAGGTTAGTGTAGGTTGTAAGCGTCCCTGAATAGTAGAGTCTTCAGGGAGCACTTGAAGCTTTTAAAACTAGGGGAGATTCTTGTGGAGTGAGGCAGAGAGTTCCATAAGATGGGAGCCAATCTGGAGAAATCTTGAAGATGGGAATGTGAGGAGGTAACAAAAGAGGAGGAGAGTAGGAGATCATGAGCGAAGGGGACGGGAGGGAGAGTATCTGGAGACAAGGTCTGAGATGTAGGGGGGAGCAGTGCAATTGAGGGCTTTGCGTGTCAGAGTGAGAATTTTGTGTTTAATCCTGGAGGCAAGTGGAAGCCAGTGAAGGGATTGGCAGAGAGGTAGATGAAGAGAGACACGCAAGGAAGATGAGCCTGCAGAGGCATTCTTTCTGGATTGTAAAGGGGCTAAGCGGCAGCAAGGGAGACCAGAGAGGATAGAGTTGTAGTAGTTAAGGGGGGAAAGGATGTAGTATAGACTACAAGTTTGAGACTAGATATAAACTAGTTCATGTTCAGCTAGGTTATATTCGTATTCTGCGGCATTATCAAATGACTACTCTCAACCACTGTCCTTACATATACCCCATTGGCACACGCCACAGCTAGAATTATCTAGAGATCTCCCTATAGTTTAAACAGGACACAGGGCAGCCCCATATAGTTATATACACCTTAATAAGACCTTCCAGATATCCTGTGACCTGCGCTTCTTTCCCTGTGAATTGACATTTATATAAACATCTTGGACCATCCCGCTCTAACTCATAGAGTATTATACTGCCCCCCCTTATCCTAGGCACTGCTTCTTTAAGAGCCACAGAAAACTGTATTTCTAGAGAATACTTTCTATTGATGTTAATGGCCTACTGAGGGCCCATAGGGCCCTTGCTTTATGGTAAGCTTATCTCCTATTTTCCCATCGGTGTCAACTTGCATTAATTCTCCAGATCCCCTTTGTATGCATGAGGGATGGTTATGTTTAATAATATTATGCACAAGAGCTCTAGATCTGTATTCTGAGGTATTAATTGGTACTAGCCCTTGTTTCTCCCTTCTATCATTGTTCAGAGATCGCCTTTGTGCCCTCACATGTCTAGTAAATTGGGTACTACTATTGGCTGGATGCAGGCAGGTCCTGCACTGGCACCTTAACGTGCAGCTCTTCTACCCATACCAATATAGTTGAGGTCCATAGCCCCTGTTGCAGGCATAGCCTTATAGCTTTTGGTTTTCCAATGTTAGACATAGTCTTAGCCCACACCTAGCTTAAGTATTATAACATATAAATTGCCTAGGGTTACTCTAACAAGCTACTCATGCTAACTTTATGTATTCAACCCTAGTTTCTCATCACTAGTTTTTTTATAATAAACCCCCAAACTGGTAGAAGTTGCTATACAGAGCATTCTGGTTGTGCCGTGTTTACTATATTCCGATTACCACCTCCCCCCCCCCCCCACCACCACCACCACAACAACAATAATAATGAGCCCCCTATATTAGGAGGACAAATTAGGCGGTTTACCTTGTCTATACCGCACCCTAATTTTCGCTCTTTACTACCTACTAAGCATTTGTTCCTACAAAACACCATAACAATGACTATACTGCATACTTTGTATTATCTTCTCTACTCTATTTGATTTAAGGAAATTGACATTTGTTTGCTCATAAACAGAAAAATTTAGGTTGATTTAATGTTATTTGGTTATAAGTACAGTACTATATTTTAAACATTTTGTTATGCCATGTATTACAAGGACCTTACTGATTGTCACCATTTGTTTTGTGCTAGCTGCATATGCGGCAGTTTTGTACTGTTTCTATTTCTCTTTATCCTCAATAAAAAATATTAAAAAAAAAAAGTTGTTATCTTGGAAGGTTTTGTTTCTTATTGCTATCTTTTCTGCTTGGAGAGTTTCGGAACTCTCGGCTTTGCAGTGTGATTCTCCTTATCTTTCATGCATATAAGATGGTTCTTCGTACTAAATTGGGTTTTCTTCCGAAAATGGTTTCGGATAGAAATATTAATCATGAAATTTGTATTCCTTCTCTCTGTCCTAATCCTTCTTCTCATAAGGAACATCTGTTGCACAACTTAGATGTGGTGCATGCTCTAAAATTCTACCTTCAGGCGACTAAGGATTTTCGCCAGTCTTATGCTCTGTTTGTTTGTTTCTCTTAAAAGCGTAAAAATCAGAAGGCTACTGCTACTTCTCTTTCCCTCTGGTTGAGAAGTATAATTTGTTTTGCTTATATGGTACTGTTGGTCAGCAGCCTCCTGAGAGAATTACAGCTCATTCCACTAGGGCTGTCTCCTCTTCTTGGACTTTCAAAAATGAAGCTTCTGTGGAACAGATTTGCAAGGCTGCAACTTGGTCCTCTCTGCATACTTTTTCCAAATTTGATACTTTTGCCTCGGCTGAGGCCTCTTTTGGGAGAAAGATTCTTCAAGCGGTGGTGCCTTCTGTTTAGGTCTGCCTGTCTTGTTCTCCCTCCCTATTCATTCCGTGTCCTCTAGCTTGGGTATTGGTTCCCACTAGTAATTAGAATGATGTCATGGACTCTCCATATCCGGAAAGAAAGACATTTATCAGGTAAGCATTCATTTTGTTTTTTGCCACAAATTGGACCTGCTGGCTGCAAATTGTATTTTTGCCATAAATAGGAGGACCTGCTGGCTGCAAATTTTATTTTTGGAACAAATAGGACCTGCTGCCAGAAATTTTTATTTTTGCAACAAATAGGACCTGCTGGCTAAAAAATTTATTTTTGCAACAAATAGGAACTTCTGGCTGAAAATTGTATTTCTTTCATGTAATTGGCAAGAGTCCATGAGCTAGTGACGTATGGGATATACAATCCTACCAGGTGGGGCAAAGTTTCCCAAACCTCAAAATGCCTATAAATACACCCCTCACCACACCCACAATTCAGTTTTTACAAACTTTGACTCCTGTGGAGGTGGTGAAGTAAGTTTGTGCTAAGATTTCTACGTTGATATGCGCTTCTCAGCATTTTGAAGAATGGTTCCTCTCAGAGTACAGTTAATGTCAGAGGGATGTAAAGGGAGTATCACCTATTGAATGCAATGTTTTTCCTCACGGGGATCTATTTCATAGGTTCTCTGTTATCGGTCGTAGAGATTCATCTCTTACCTCCCTTATTCAGATCGACGATATATTCAATTACCTCTACTTATAACCGTTTCAGTACTGGTTTGGCTATCTGCTATATGTGGATGGATGTCTTCCTGTAAGTATGTTTTCATTACTTAAGACACTCTCAGCTATGGTTTGCAACTTTATGCATTTATAGAAAGTTCTAAATATATGTATTGTACTTATATTTGCCATGAGTCAGGTTTATGTATATTTCCTTTTGCAGACTATCAGTTTCATATTTGGGAAAAAACATATTTAGGAAGAAAAAAAAAATCTTACCTGAGGTTTAGTCTTTTTTCAAATTGACTGCTTTTTTCATTAAATTTCGCGGGCAAAATTAGGCCCGCGAGGGCGCAAAATGCCAAAGTTTATTGCGTCATTCTTGCCACAAGATTTTTTTTGGCGCAAAGGTACATCCGATGACGCCAATTTGTCATTTCTGGCGTCTTAGTTGACGCCGAGTTCTTTGCACAAGGTTTCTTCTTCAGTGACGCAAGTGTGTCATTTCCGGATGATGTTAGCGCCCAAAAAAATTTCAGTTGCGTTGTGCGTCATACTTGGTGCCAAATAATTTCATGATTTCTATATGCCTCTTGCCTTTTTCTGTGTCAGAGGGCTATGCTTTTTGCATTTTTTCCCATTCCTGAAACTGCTATATAAGGAAATTGATAATTTTGCTTTATATGTTGTTTTTTCTCTTACATTTGCAAGATGTCTCAATCTCATCCTGTCTCAGAAACCACTGTTGGAACCCAGCTGCCTGATAACAGTTCTACCAAAGCTAAGTGCATTTGTTGTAACTTTGTGGAGATTATATCTCCAGCCTTGGTATGTAATAGTTGTCATAAGATTTTTCATGTGTGTCCATCAGTAATAGTACAATGCCTGTTGTTCCTTCAACATCTAATGTTCATGATATACCTGTGAATATAAAATATTTTATTGCTGATGCATTTTCAGAAGGCTTTGTCTGCCATCCCGCCTTCTAATAAACATAAAAGGTCTTATAAAACTTCTCATAAAGTTGATGAAATTTCAAATGACCGACAACATACTAAATTATCCTCCTCTGATGAGGATCTATCTAATTCAGAAGATCCTTCCTCAGATATTGACACTGACAAATCTACTTATTTATTTAAAATGGAGTATATTTGTTCCTTGTTAAGAGGTGTTGATTACGTTGGACATTAAGGAAACCAGTCCTCTTGATATTAAAACTAGTAAACGTTTAAATTCTGTTTATAAACCTCCTGTGGTTACTCCAGAGGTTTTTCCAGTTCCTGGTGCTATTTCTGATATAATTTCTAAGGAATGGAATAGGCCTGGTACTCTATTTATTCCTTCTTCAAGGTTTAAAAAATCGTATCCTTTGCCAGCAGTTAGATTGGAGTTTTGGGAAAAGATCCCCCAAGTTGATGGGGCTATTTCTACTCTTGCTAAACGTCCTACTATTACTATGGAAGAGAGTACTTCTTTTAAAGACCTTTTAGATAGGAAACTTGAATCTTATCTAAGGAAAGCCTATTTATATTCTGGCTATCTTCTCAGGCCTTCCATTTCTATGGCTGATGTTGCAGCTGCATCAACTTTTTGGTTAGAAAGTCTAGCGCAACAGGAAACTGATCCTGATTTGTCTAGCATTGTTCGCTTGCTTCAACATGCTAATCATTTTATCTGTGATGCCATTTTTGATATCATCAAAATTTGTTAAATCGGTGTCTTTAGCTATTTTAGCTAGAAGAACTTTGTGGCTCAAATATTGGAATGTTGACATGGTATTTAAGTCTAGATTACTATCTCTTTCTTTCCAAGGTAATAAGTTATTTGGTTCTCAGTTGGATTCAATTATTTCAACTGTCACTGTGGGGAAGGGAGTTTTCTTTCATGTAATTAGCAAGAGTCCATGAGCTAGTGACGTATGGGATATAAATTCCTACCAGGAGGGGCAAAGTTTCCCAAACCTTAAAATGCCTATAAATACACCCCTCACCACACCCACAATTCAGTTTTACAAACTTTGCCTCCCATGGAGGTGGTGAAGTAAGTTTGTGCTAGATTCTACGTTGATATGCGCTTCGCAGCAGGCTGGAGCCCGGTTTTCCTCTCAGAGTGCAGTGAATTGTCAGAGGGATGTGAAGAGAGTATTGCCTATTTGAATACAATGGTCTTCCTCTAGGGCTGGGGTCAGCAACCTTCGGCTCCCAGATGTTTTGGAACTACATTTCCCACGATGCTCAGATAGCCTAAAGAGTGTCTCAGCATCGTGCGAAATGTAGTTCCAAAACATCTGGGAGCCGAAGGTTGTTGACCCCTGCGGTTCTCTGTTATCGGTCGTAGAGATCTCTTCTCCTACCTCCCTTTTCAGATCGACGATATACTCTTATATACCATTACCTCTACTGATTCTCGTTTCAGTACTGGTTTGGCTATCTACTATATGTAGATGAGTGTCCTGGGGTAAGTAAGTCTTATTTCTTTCATGTAATTAACAAGAGTCCATGAGCTAGTGACGTATGGGATATACATTCCTACCAGGAGGGGCAAAGTTTCCCAAACCTTAAAATGCCTATAAATACACCCCTCACCACACCCACAAATCAGTTTTACAAACTTTGCCTCCAAGGGAGGTGGTGAAGTAAGTTTGTGCTAGATTCTACGTTGATATGCGCTCCGCAGCAAGTTGGAGCCCGGTTTTCCTCTCAGCGTGCAGTGAATGTCAGAGGGATGTGAGGAGAGTATTGCCTATTGAATGCAGTGATCTCCTTCTACGGGGTCTATTTCATAAGGTTCTCTGTTATCGGTCGTAGAGATTCATCTCTTACCTCCCTTTTCAGATCGACGATATACTCTTATATTTACCATTTCCTCTACTGATTCTCGTTTCAGTACTGGTTTGGCTTTCTACAAACATGTAGATGAGTGTCCTGGGGTAAGTAAGTCTTATTTTCTGTGACACTCTAAGCTATGGTTGGGCACTTTATTTATAAAGTTCTAAATATATGTATTCAAACATTTATTTGCCTTGACTCAGAATGTTCAACTTTCCTTATTTCCAGACAGTCAGTTTCATATTTGGGATTATGCATTGAATTATCATATTTTTCTTACCTCAAAAATTTGACTTTTTCCCTGTGGGCTGTTAGGCTCGCGGGGGCTGAAAATGCTTCATTTTATTGCGTCATTCTTGGCGCGGATTTTTTTGGCGCAAAAATTCATTTCCGTTTCCGGCGTCATACGTGTCGCCGGAAGTTGCGTCATTTTTTTGACGTTATTTTGCGCCAAAAATGTCGGCGTTCCGGATGTGGCGTCATTTTTGGCGCCAAAAGCATTTAGGCGCCAAATAATGTGGGCGTCTTATTTGGCGCCAAAAAATATGGGCGTCGCTTTTGTCTCCACATTATTTCAGAATCATTTTTCATTTGCTTCTGGTTGCTAGAAGCTTGATGTTTGGCATTTTTTCCCATTCCTGAAACTGTCTTATAAGGAATTTGATCTATTTTGCTTTATATGTTGTTTTTTCTCTTACATATTGCAAGATGTCTCACGTTGCATCTGAGCCAGAAGATACTACAGGAAAACCTCTGCCTGCTGGATCTACCAAAGCTAAGTGTATCTGCTGTAAACTTTTGGTAGCTATTCCTCCAGCTGTTGTTTGTATTAAATGTCATGACAAACTTGTTAATGCAGATAATATTTCCTTTAGTGATGTACCATTGCCTGTTGCAGTTCCCTCAACATCTAAGGTGCAGAATGTTCCTGATAACATAAGAGATTTTGTTTCTGAATCCATAAAGAAGGCTTTGTCTGTTATTTCTCCTTCTAGTAAACGTAAAAAGTCTTTTAAATCTTCTCTCTCTACAGATGAATTTTTAAATGAACACCATCATTCTGATTCTTTGGACTCTTCTGGTTCAGAGGATTCTGTCTCAGAGATTGATGCTGATAAATCTTCATATTTATTTAAGATGGAATTTATTCGCTCTTTACTTAAAGAAGTACTAATTGCTTTAGAAATAGAGGATTCTAGTCCTCTTGATACTAATTCTATACGTTTGGATAAGGTTTTTAAAGCTCCTGCGGTTATTCCAGAAGTCTTTCCTGTTCCTAATGCTATTTCTGCAGTAATTGCTAAGGAATGGGATAGATTGGGTAATTCATTTACTCCTTCTAAACGTTTTAAGCAATTATATCCTGTTCCGCCTGACAGATTAGAATTTTGGGACAAAATCCCTAAAGTTGATGGGGCTATTTCTACCCTTGCTAAACGTACTACCATTCCTACATCAGATGGTACCTCGTTTAAGGATCCTTTAGATAGAAAAATTGAATCTTTTCTAAGAAAAGCTTATCTATGTTCAGGTAATCTTCTTAGACCTGCTATATCATTGGCTGATGTTGCTGCAGCTTCAACTTTTTGGTTGGAAACTCTAGCGCAACAAGTAACAAATCGTGATTCTCATGATATTATTATTCTTCTCCAGCATGCTAATAATTTCATCTGTGATGCCATTTTTGATATTATTAGAGTTGATGTTAGATTTATGTCTCTGGCTATCTTAGCCAGAAGAGCTTTATGGCTTAAGACTTGGAATGCTGATATGGCTTCTAAATCAACTCTACTTTCCATTTCTTTCCAGGGAAACAAATTATTTGGTTCTCAGTTGGATTCTATTATTTCAACTGTTACTGGTGGGAAAGGAACTTTTTTACCACAGGATAAAAAGTCTAAAGGTAAAAACAGGGCTAACAATCGTTTTCGTTCCTTTCGTTTCAACAAAGAACAAAAGCCTGATCCTTCGTCCTCAGGAGCAGTTTCAGTTTGGAAACCATCTCCAGTCTGGAATAAATCCAAGCCTGCTAGAAAGGCAAAGCCTGCTTCTAAGTTCACATGAAGGTACGGCCCTCATTCCAGTTCAGCTGGTAGGGGGCAGGTTATGTTTTTTCAAAGAAATTTGGATCAGTTCTGTTCACAATCTTTGGATTCAGAACATTGTTTCAGAAGGGTACAGAATTGGTTTCAAGATGAGACCTCCTGCAAAGAGATTTTTTCTTTCCCATGTCCCAGTAAATCCAGTGAAAGCTCAAGCATTTCTGAATTGTGTTTCAGATCTAGAGTTGGCTGGAGTAATTATGCCAGTTCCAGTTCCGGAACAGGGGATGGGGTTTTATTCAAATCTCTTCATTGTACCAAAGAAGGAGAATTCCTTCAGACCAGTTCTGGATCTAAAATTATTGAATCGTTATGTAAGGATACCAACGTTCAAGATGGTAACTGTAAGGACTATATTGCCTTTTGTTCAGCAAGGGAATTATATGTCCACAATAGATTTACAGGATGCATATCTGCATATTCCGATTCATCCAGATCATTATCAGTTCCTGAGATTCTCTTTTCTAGACAAGCATTACCAATTTGTGGCTCTACCGTTTGGCCTTGCTACAGCTCCAAGAATTTTCACAAAGATTCTCGGTGCCCTTCTGTCTGTAATCAGAGAACAGGGTATTGTGGTATTTCCTTATTTGGACGATATCTTGGTACTTGCTCCGTCTTTACATTTAGCAGAGTCTCATACGAATCGACTTGTGTTGTTTCTTCAAGATCATGGTTGGAGGATCAATTTACCAAAAAGTTCTTTGATTCCTCAAACAAGGGTAACCTTTCTGGGTTTCCAGATAGATTCAGTGTCCATGACTTTGTCTTTAACAGACAAGAGACGTCTAAAATTGATTACAGCCTGTCGAAAACTTCAGTCTCAATCATTCCCTTCGGTAGCCTTATGCATGGAAATTCTAGGTCTTATGACTGCTGCATCGGACGCGATCCCCTTTGCTCGTTTTCACATGCGACCTCTTCAGCTCTGTATGCTGAACCAATGGTGCAGGGATTACACGAAGATATATCAATTAATATCTTTAAAACCGATTGTTCGGCACTCTCTAACGTGGTGGACAGATCACCATCGTTTAATTCAGGGGGCTTCTTTTGTTCTTCCGACCTGGACTATAATTTCAACAGATGCAAGTCTCACAGGTTGGGGAGCTGTGTGGGGATCTCTGACGGCACAAGGAGTTTGGGAATCTCAGGAGGTGAGATTACCGATCAATATCTTGGAACTCCGTGCAGTTTTCAGAGCTCTTCAGTTTTGGCCTCTTCTGAAGAGAGAATCGTTCATTTGTTTTCAGACAGACAATGTCACAACTGTGGCATACATCAATCATCAAGGAGGGACTCACAGTCCTCTGGCTATGAAAGAAGTATCTCGAATTTTGGTTTGGGCGGAATCCAGCTCCTGTCTAATCTCTGCGGTTCATATCCCAGGTGTAGACAATTGGGAAGCGGATTATCTCAGTCGCCAAACGTTGCATCCGGGCGAATGGTCTCTTCACCCAGAGGTATTTCTTCAGATTGTTCAAATGTGGGGGCTCCCAGAGATAGATCTGATGGCCTCTCATCTAAACAAGAAACTTCCCAGGTATCTGTCCAGATCCCGGGATCCTCAGGCGGAGGCAGTGGATGCATTATCACTTCCTTGGAAGTATCATCCTGCCTATATCTTTCCGCCTCTAGTTCTTCTTCCAAGAGTAATCTCCAAGATTCTGAGGGAATGCTCGTTTGTTCTGCTAATAGCTCCGGCATGGCCTCACAGGTTTTGGTATGCGGATCTTGTCCGGATGGCATCTTGCCAGCCATGGACTCTTCCGTTAAGACCAGACCTTCTGTCACAAGGTCCTTTTTTCCATCCGGATCTGAAATCCTTAAATTTAAAGGTATGGAGATTGAACGCTTGATTCTTGGTCATAGAGGTTTCTCTGACTCCGTGATTAATACTATGTTACAGGCTCGTAAATCTGTATCTCGAGAGATATATTATAGAGTCTGGAAGACTTATATTTCATGGTGTCTTTCTCATCATTTTTCTTGGCATTCTTTTAGAATACCGAGAATTTTACAATTTCTTCAGGATGGTTTGGATAAGGGTTTGTCCGCAAGTTCTTTGAAAGGACAAATCTCTGCTCTTTCTGTTCTTTTTCACAGAAAGATTGCTATTCTTCCTGATATTCATTGTTTTGTACAAGCTTTGGTTCGTATAAAACCTGTCATTCAGTCAATTTCTCCTCCATGGAGTTTGAATTTGGTTTTGGGAGCTCTTCAAGCTCCTCCGTTTGAACCTATGCATTCATTGGACATTAAATTACTTTCTTGGAAAGTTTTGTTCCTTTTGGCCATCTCTTCTGCTAGAAGAGTTTCTGAATTATCTGCTCTTTCGTGTGAGTCTCCTTTTCTGATTTTTCATCAGGATAAGGCGGTGTTGCGAACTTCTTTTGAATTTTTACCTAAAGTTGTGAATTCCAACAACATTAGTAGAGAAATTGTGGTTCCTTCATTATGTCCTAATCCTAAGAATTCTAAGGAGAAATCATTGCATTCTTTGGATGTTGTTAGAGCTTTGAAATATTATGTTGAAGCTACGAAATCTTTCCGTAAGACTTCTAGTCTATTTGTTATCTTTTCCGGTTCTAGGAAAGGCCAGAAAGCTTCTGCCATTTCTTTGGCATCTTGGTTGAAATCTTTAATTCATCTTGCCTATGTTGAGTCGGGTAAAATTCCGCCTCAAAGAATTACAGCTCATTCTACTAGGTCAGTTTCTACTTCCTGGGCGTTTAGGAATGAAGCTTCGGTTGACCAGATCTGCAAAGCAGCAACTTGGTCCTCTTTGCATACTTTTACTAAATTCTACCATTTTGATGTATTTTCTTCTTCTGAAGCAGTTTTTGGTAGAAAAGTTCTTCAGGCAGCGGTTTCAGTTTGAATCTTCTGCTTATGTTTTTTGTTAAACTTTTATTTGGGTGTGGATTATTTTCAGCAGGAATTGGCTGTCTTTATTTTATCCCTCCCTCTCTAGTGACTCTTGTGTGGAAAGATCCACATCTTGGGTAGTCATTATCCCATACGTCACTAGCTCATGGACT
This sequence comes from Bombina bombina, assembly GCF_027579735.1. Taxonomy (NCBI): domain Eukaryota; kingdom Metazoa; phylum Chordata; class Amphibia; order Anura; family Bombinatoridae; genus Bombina; species Bombina bombina. Next base: position 635,544,751 of record NC_069501.1, read on the forward strand.
CTTGTTAATTACATGAAAGAAAACATAATTTATGTAAGAACTTACCTGATAAATTCATTTCTTTCATATTAACAAGAGTCCATGAGGCCCACCCTTTTTTGTGGTGGTTATGATTTTTTTGTATAAAGCACAATTATTCCAATTCCTTATTTTATATGCTTCGCACTTTTTTTCTTATCACCCCACTTCTTGGCTATTCGTTAAACTGATTTGTGGGTGTGGTGAGGGGTGTATTTATAGGCATTTTAAGGTTTGGGAAACTTTGCCCCTCCTGGTAGGAATGTATATCCCATACGTCACTAGCTCATGGACTCTTGTTAATATGAAAGAAATGAATTTATCAGGTAAGTTCTTACATAAATTATGTTTTTTTGTGACACTCTAAGCTATGGTTGGGCACTTTATATGTAAAGTTCTAAATATATGTCTTTAAACTTATATTTGCCATGATTCAGGATAATCAGTATTTCTTCATTCAGACTGTCAGTTTCATTATTTGGGATAATGCATATGAATAAATATTTTTTTCTTACCTTGAAAATTTTCAAATTGAATATTTTTCCCTGCGGGCTCGCGGGGGCAGAAAATGCTTCTTTTTATTGCGTAATTTTGGGCGCAAACTTATTTGGCGCAAAATTTTGTCATTTCCGGCGCCGTAGTTGACGCCGGAAGTTGTTTTCAGTTAACGTCATTTTGACGCATGTGTATTCAGACGATTTTTTTGCGCCAAAAAATGTGGGTGTCGGTTTCGGCGTCAGAGGATGTGGTGTCATACTTGGCGCCAAAAAATATGGGCGTTGTACTTAGCGCCAATAATGTGGCCGTCATTCTTGGCGCCAAAAATGTGGGCGTCTTTTTTGTTCCACTTTTTTCTCACATTATTTAAGTCTCATTTTTTCATTGCTTCTGGTTTCTAGAAGCTTGTTATTTTGCATTTTTTCCCATTCCTGAAACTGTCATTTAAGGAATTTGATAATTTTGCTTTATATGTTGTTTTTTTCTATTACATATTGCAAGATTTTTCGTACACTGTTCCTGTTTCAAAACATACTGAGGGATTCCTGTTGACTGAGTTCAGTCCTACCAAAGCTAAGTTCATTTTTATTAAATGTTATGAATGTTTATCTTTAGCTATGGTTTGTTATAAGTTATCATGATAAACTTTTACATGCAGAATCCATTAGTATTTATGCTTTATGTATTGCTATTCTTTTTACATCTTATATACAAGATATACTTAGAAAATTTTATAAGAATATTTTTCTGATTCTATTTTTAAGGCTTTGCCTGACATCGCGCCTTCTAATAAAATTTTTAGGTCTTTTTTAAACTTCTTTTTTAATTGTCGAAGTTTCAAATGACCAACAACATACTGATTTATCCTTCTCTGATGATGTTTTTTTCTTCATCAGATATTGACACTAACAAATCTACTTTTTTATTTTTTATTAGAGCACTTTTGTTCTTTGTTGAAAAGGTGTTGATTATTTTGGATATTGAGGTAACTAGTTCTTTTTCAAGACTAGCTAACATTTTATTTCTGCTTATTTTATCTTCTGTGTTTTCAGAGGTTTTTTTCCAGTTCCTCATACTAGGGAATGGAATAGGCTGAGAATTTTCTTCCTTCTTCAAAGGTTTTAAATTATATTTTGCCGGCAGTTAATTTCAATTTTGAGGGTTCTCCAATTTAAAGGGACACTAAACCCCCCAAAAAAGTTATCAGTAATCTCAAAATGAATAAATTTTATAGCAGTTTGTAATTTACATTCCGTTTCAAATTTCTACCATTTAGTAGTAATCATATTCTTAAAATTAGCCGATTTCCAAACCCATCGCCGGGTATGCTTTGCCCTAGGCGAATCCACACTGATAACCCAGGTTATGAAAATGGCGGAAGATTGCTGCAATGCGCATGCGCTACCTTCTACCGCCGGATATGCGTTGCCCTAGGCGAATCCACACTGATAACCCAGGTTATGAAAATGGCGGAAGATTGCTGCAATGCGCATGCGCTACCTTCTACCACCGGATATGCGTTGCCCTAGGTGAATACACAGCGCTAGCCTTCTAAACCGTCATCCTTTACGTCACTTACGAGATTCCATTGACATTATGTGGGTAATCTCGGCATCAAGGGCTGGATATGCGTTTGCGCGAGGTTCACGTTCGGAGTACGCATGCGCAGTGGGAAAAATTTATTACATAATCATATGCATAAAATCGGCATCTGATTGGAGATTGCTTTTCCGCTATTACAGCCCATATTTGAGGGTTGGATTGAGTGAGGTAATCATTGAAAATAAAAATGATATTTTAAAATGTATTGCTGCTTTGTTGGAGTGTAAAAGTATTTGATTAATGATATGATATTGATTGCTATGTGAAATTTGTATTCCGGTTCTAAAAAAAAAAAAAAGTTTTGGAATCCTTTAATGGGGCTATCTCTACTCCTGCTAAATATGCTATTGTTTCTATAGCAAAATAGTATTTATTTTCCTTTTAGATGGTTGTATCTTATTTAAGGAAAATTATTTATTTTCAGGTACTTTTCTTGGACCTGTGATTTATTTGGATGATTTTGCAATTGCTTCATTTTTCTGTTTACTTTAAGATCAAGTATCAGATTATGTTTTATTTAGCATTGTTAAGGGACAAAGTCTACTGCTCATTTGAGGTTCAGACTGGGTGCTGTTGCATTTGTCTTGTTGTCTTGCATTTGTTGATTATGCAAGTCCGGTGTGTTGACTGGTCCGTTAACTGGATTAACATGCTAATAATTTCATTTGTATCTTCATTTTATTGAATATTTTCGCAAATGAGGTTTAACCCCTTAATGACCGGACCATTTTTCAATTTTCTTACCCTTAATGACAATGGCTATTTTTACATTTCTGCAGTGTTTGCGTTTAGCTGTAATTTTCCTCTTACTCGTTTACTGTACCCACACATATTATATACCGTTTTTCTCGCCATTAAATGGACTTTCTAAAGATACCATTATTTTCATCATATCTTATAATTTACTAAAAAAAATTATAAAATATGAGGAAAAAATGGAAAAAAACACACTTTTTCTAACTTTGACCCCCAAAATCTGTTACACATCTACAATCACCAAAAAACACTGATGCTAAATAGTTTATAAATTTTGTCCTGAGTTTAGAAATACCCAATGTTTACATGTTCTTTGCTTTTTTTTGCAATTTATGGGGCAATAAATACAAGTAACACTTTACTATTTCCAAACCACTTTTTTTTCAAAATTAGCGCTAGTTACTTTGGAACCCTGATATCTGTCAGGAATACCTGAATATCCCTTGACATGTATATATTTTGTTTTAGAAGACATCCCAAAGTATTGATCTAGGCCCATTTTGGTATATTTCATGCCACCATTTCACCGCCAAATGCGATAAAAAAAAAAAAAAAGTTCACTTTTTCACAAATTTTGTCACAAACTTTAGGTTTCCCACTGAAATTATTTATAAACAGCTTCTGCAATTATGGCACAAATGGTTGTAAATTCTTCTCTGGGATCCCCTTTTTCAGAAATAAGACTTATATGGCTTTGTGGTTGCGTTTTGGTAATTAGAAGGCCGCTAAATGCCGCTGCGCACCACACGTGTTTTATGTCCAGGAGTGAAGGGGTTAATTAGGGAGCTTGTAGGGAGCTTGTAGTGTTAATTTTAGCTTTAGTGCAGTGTAGTAGACAACCCCAAGTATTGATCTAGGCCCATTTTGGTATATTTTATGCCACCATTTCACCGCCAAATGCGAGCAAATAAAAAAAAAACTTTACATTTTTCACAATTTTAGGTTTCTCACTGAAATTATTTACAAACAGCTTGTGTTATTATGGCAGAAATTGTTGTAAAAGCTTCTCTGGGATCCCCTTTGTTCAGAAATAGCAGACTTATATGGCTTTGCCGTTGCTTTTTGGTAATTAGAAGGCCGCTAAATGCTGCTGCGCACCACACGTGAATTATGCCCAGCAGTGAAGGGGTTAAATTAGGTAGCTTGTAAGGAGCTTGCCGGGTTAATTTTAGAGATCAGCCTCCCACCTGACACATCCCACCCCCTGATCCCTCCCAAACAGCTCTCTTCCCTCCCCCACCCCACAATTGTTCCCGCCATCTTAAGTACTGGCAGAAAGTCTGCCAGTACTAAATAAAAGAGTTTTTTTTTTTTTTAAATAAAAATAATAAAATATTTTAGTTGTGATGAACCCCTTCCTTAGCACCAACCTCCCTGATCCCCCCCCCCTCCAGCTCTCTAACCCTCTCCCCTACCTAATTACCGCCATCTTGGGTACTGGCAGCTGTCTGCCAGTACCCAGTTTGGCCCCACAAACCAAAGTATTTTAATTTTATTTTTAACTTTTATTTTTAATTATTTCTGTAGTGTAGCAGCCCCCCCACAATACCCCCTCCCCCTCCCAGATCCTTTTATATGGAAAAAAAAAATTTTAACTTTTTTTCCCCCTTCCTAACTTCATTGGTGTCAGTGTGGCTAATGCGTGCACGCGCGTCCACGTGCACACCCCCGTGCACGCGCGCGCGCATCGTGCACGCGCGCACACGCTCCCTCCCACCCGCTCAAACGGCACCATCGCTACCAGTGCAGAGAGGGCCACAGAGTGGCTCTCTCTGCATCGGAAGCTTGTAAAGGGGTATTGCAGGATGCCTCCATATCGAGGCATCACTGCAATACCCTCAGAGCTGCTGGAAGTGGTTGTGATCACTTCCAGCACTCTGTTAGACAACTGACGTACCAGGTACATCCATTGTCATTAACTGCTTGTTAATGCATGACGTACCTGGTACGTCAGTTGTCATTAAGGGGTTAATCTATGTCTTTAGCTGTTTTAGCTAGAAGAATTTTGTGATTTCTAACAAATCCTTATTTCTTTTTTTCCAAGATAATCAATTATTTGGTTCATAATTGGATTCAATTCTTAACTGTTACTCTGGGCTTCAAGATTGAGTTCTAAGACTAAAACTTTAAGCTTATTTTAGTTTGGTTGTTCTTACTAAGGAACAAAATCCTTAATTCTTACCCAAGTAACTTGTTTTTAATTGGAAGTTTTTTAGTTCAAAATCAGCTCCCTAAATTTGCATGTATGTGCCGTATTCCAGCTTGGCTGGTAAGGGGCAGGTTAAGATTTTTTTGAAATTTGTTTGGTTCTATTCGGTCCAAATTTCTTAGATTTTGGGTACAGAATAAAATTCAGAGTAAAACCGTCTGTGAGAAGTCTTTTTCTCTCTATTATATTCCAGCTATTCCAGTAATGCTAACACTTTCCTTAAATGTGTTTCAGTCCTATATATTTTGGGTAATGTAGAAGCGCGGCTGATCACCTGTTGGGGCTCAAGCGCTGCTCAGATCTGGAATCTTCTGGGGTATTTATTCCAGTTCCATTTTTAGGAACTGGGTTTTGGGGTTTTATTCAAAACTATTCATTGTTCCAAAGATAGAAAATCTTTTTATTATATAAATGTACCATCTTTTAGATTGGTATTTATATGGTCTATTCTGCCTTTTTTTGGTCAGTGATAGCATTATTTGTTTTCATTAGATACAATAGATGCATATCTTCATTTTCTGTTTTCATTCAGATTATTTTTATTTTCTGAGACTACGGAATCTCATATGATTCAACTTTGTTTTTTCAAGACATGGTTAGAGGATCTTTTTATCAAAAGCTCTTGATTCCTCACACAAGGGTCACCTTTTTTTAGGTTTCCAGATAGTTTGTGTCACTGTCTTTGTCTCTAACAGACAAGTGACAATTTTATTGGATTCCGTCTGTCAGTACCTTCAGTCTCTATTATTTCCTTCAGTTGCTATATATGCATGGAAGTTTTAAGTCTTATGGCTGCAGCATTGGATTCAATTCCCTTTGCTCATTTTCATAGAAAACCTTTCCAGTTTTTTATGCTGAATAATGGTGCAGGGATTCTAGGATTTCACTTTTTAAATCTTCGAATTCTAATGTTTATCTATCTTTGATTCGGTGGTTAAGATCACCATCATTTAGTTCTACAGGTCTCTTTAATTCTTTCAACCTGGACCATGATTTCTACAGATGCGAGTCTTTTAGGTTGGGAGGCTGTCTGAGGATCTCTGTCAGCACAAGGGGTTTGGAAATCTCAGGAGGCGAGATTACCATTTGATATTTTGGAACTCCGTGCATTCTCAGAGTTCTTCAGTTGGTTTCTTTTTGAAGAAGGCTGTGACAAAAGTATCTCGGATATTTGCTTGGGCTAAATCCAGCTCCTATCTAAATTCTGTGGTCTTTTTCCCAGGTATAGACATTTGGGAAGCGGATTATCTCTGTTAATCAAGCTTTACATCCGGGAGAATGGTCTCTTTACCCAGATATGTTTTTCAATTTTTCAGATGTGAGGGCTTCCAGAAATAGATCTGTTGGCATCTCGTCTAAACAAGGAACTTCCCAGGGGCCTATTCAGATCCGGGGATCCTCAGGCGGAAGTAGCGTATGCATTGACACTTCCTTGGAATTATCATTCTGCCTATATCTTTCTGCCTCTAGTTCTTCCAAAAGTGATTTCTAAAATTCTAATGGAGCGTTCGTTTGTTCTGCTGTTGGCTCCAGCATGGCCTCACAGGTTTTGGTATGCGGACCTCTTCGGATGGCCAGTTGCCAACCTTGGACACTTCCGTTAAGACCAGACCTTCTATCTCAAGGCCCATTTTTCCATCAGGATCTCAAATCATTAAATTTGAAGGTATGGAGATTGAACGCTTGATTCTTAATCATAGAGGTTTCTCTGACTCAGTGATTAATACTATGTTTCAGGTTTGTAAATCTGTCTCTAGAAAGATTTATTATCAAGTTTGGAAGACTTACATTTCTTGGTGTTCTTCTCATAAATTCTCTTGGCATTCTTTTAGAATTCCTAGAATTTTACAATTTTTCAGGATGGTTTGGATAAGGTTTTGTCTGCAAGTTCTTTGAAAGGACAAATCTCTACTCTTTCTGTTCTTTTTCACAGAAAGATTGCTAATCATTCTGATATTCATTGTTTTGTACAGGCTTTGGTTCGTATCAACCCTGTCATTAAGTCTATCTCTCCTCCTTGGAGTCTCAATTTGGTACTGAGGGCTTTACAGGCTCCTCCGTTTGAACCTATGCATTCTCTGGACATTAAATTACTTTCTTGGAAAGTATTGTTCCTTTTGGCTATATCTTCTGCTAGAAGAGTTTCTGAGTTATCTGCTCTTTCTTGTGGATCTCCTTTTCTGATTTTTCATCAGGATAAGGCAGTGTTACTTCCTGATATTCATTATTTTGTTCAGGCTTTGGTTCTTATCAAACCTGTCATTAAGCCAATTTCTCCTCCTTGGAGTCTTAATTTGGGTCTGAAGGCTTTACAGGCTCTTCTATTTGAACATATGCTTTCTCTAGACATTATTTAATTTCATGGAAAGTATTGTTCTTTTTAGACATCTCTTCAGCTAGAACAGTTTTTGAATTATCTGTTCTTTCTTGTGAATCTCCTTTTTCTGATTTTTTTCATCAGGATAAGGTGGTTTTTGCTATCCTCATTTCAATTCTTACCTAAAGTTGTGAATTCTATCAACATTAGGGAGGAATTATTGTCTTTTCCTAAGACTTCTTTGGTAAGATTCTTACATTCTTTGGATATGGTAAGAGTTTTGAAATCCTATGTTGAAGGTATTCAGATTTCAGACAGACGTCTAGTCTATTTGTTATCTTTTCTGTTTTTAGGAAGGTCAAAAGGCTTCTGCCATTTCTTTGGCATCTTGGTTAAACTTTTGATTCATCATGCTTATTTGGAGTCGGGTTGATTCCCGCCTCAGAGGATTAAGGCTCATTCTACTAGGTAAGTTTCTACTTCCTGGGCTTTTAAGAATGAAGCTTCTGTTGATCAGACTTGCATAGCAATGGCTTGGTCTTCTTTGCATACTTTTACTAAATTCTACCATTTTGATGTTTTCTCTTCTTTAGAAGCAGTTTTGGTAGAATGGTACTTCAGGCAGCTGTTTCAGTTTGATTCTTCTGCTTATAATTTCAGTTTTTTTCATTATAAAAATTGAAACTTTTTGATTTGGGTAGTGGATTAATTTTTCAGCGGAGTTGGCTGTCTTTATTTTATCCCTCCCTCTCTAGTGACTCTTGCGTGGAAGTTCCACATCTTGGGTATCTGCTATCCCATATGTCACTAGCTCATGGACTCTTGCTAATTACATGAAAGAAAACATAATTTATGTAAGAACTTACCTGATAAATTCATTTCTTTCATATTAGCAAGAGTCCATGAGGCCCACCCTTTTTGTGGTGGTTATGATTTTTTGTATAAAGCACAATTATTCCAATTCCTTATTTTTTATGCTTTCGCTCCTTTCTTATCACCCCACTTCTTGGCTATTCGTTAAACTGAATTGTGGGTGTGGTGAGGGGTGTATTTATAGGCATTTTAAGGTTTGGGAAACTTTGCCCCTCCTGGTAGGAATGTATATCCCATACGTCACTAGCTCATGGACTCTTGCTAATATGAAAGAAATGAATTTATCAGGTAAGTTCTTACATAAATTATGGTTTTTATGCCTCAGGATTAAAGACCTAAGGGTAAATCCTAAAGCTTCTTACCGTTTTCATTCCTTTCGACAAAATAAGGAACAGAAACCTAATCCTTCCCTCAAAGAATCTGGTTCCAAAACTTCTTCAAGTTGGAATAAATCCAGACCGTTTAAGAAACCAAAGCCAGCCCCCAAGTCTGCATGAAAGTGCGGCCCTCATTCCAGCTCAGCTGGTGGGGGGAAGATTAAAATTCTTCCAAAACATTTGGGCAGATTCTGTCCAAAATCAATGGATTCAGAGTATTGTCTTTCAAGGGTACTGAATAGGTTTCAGCGTAAGACCTCCTGTGAGAATATTTTTTCTCTCTTGCATCCCAGCAAATCCAGTAAAGGCTCAAGCTTTTCTGAAGTGTGTTTCAGACCTGGAGTTTTCAGGGGTAATCATACCAGTTCCATTTCAGGAACAGGGTCTGGGGTTTTATTCAAATCTATTCATTGTCCCAAAGAAAGAAAATTCATTCAGGCCAGTTCTGGATCTGAAAATTTTGAATCGTTATGTAAGAGTGCCAACTTTCAAAATGGTGACTATAAGGACTATTCTGCCTTTTGTTCAGCAAGAGCATTATATGTCCACAATAGACTTACAGGATGCATATCTTCATATTCTGATTCAGCCAGATCATTATCAGTTTCTGAGATTCTCTTTTCTAGAGAAGCATTACCAATTTGTTGCTCTTCCATTTGGCCTAGCAACAGCTCCAATAATCTTTTCAAAGGTTCTCAGTGCCCTACTCTCTGTAATCGGAGAACGTGGTATTGCAGTGTTTCCTTATTTGGACGATATCTTGGTACTAGCTCAGTCTTTACATTCTGCAGAATCTCACACAAATCAACTAGTGTTGTTTCTTCAAAGACATGGTTGGAGGATCAATTTACCAAAAATTCCTTGATTCCTCAGACAAGGGTCACCTTTTTAGGTTTCCAGATAGATTCAGTGTCCATGACTCTGTCTCTAACAGACGAATAAAATTGGTTTCAGCTTGTCGGAACCTTCAGTCTCAATCATTCCCTTCAGTGCCAATGTGCATGGAAGTTTTAGGTCTCATGACTGCAGCATCGGACGCAATCCCCTTTGCTCGTTTTCATATGAGACCTCTCCAGCTTTGTATGCTGAACCAATGGTGCAGGGATTATACAAATATATCACCATTAATATCCTTAAATCCCAATGTTCGACTCTCTCTGACTTGGTGGTTAGATCACCATCGTATAGTTCAAGGAGGCTCTTTTGTTTTTTCAACCTGGACTGTGATCACAACAGATGCAAGTCTTTCAGGTTGGGGAGCTGTCTGGGGATCTCTGACAGCCAGGGGTTTTGATATCTCAAGAGGCGAGGTTACCAATCAATATTTTAGAACTCTGCGCTATTTTCAGGTCTCTTCAGGTTTGGCCTCTGTTGAAGAGAGAACTGTTCATTTGTTTTCATACAGACAATATGAAAACTGTGGCATATGTCAATCATCAGGGTGGGACTCACAGTCCCCTAGCTATGAAAGAAGTATCTTGGATACTTGCTTGGGCGCAATCCAGCTCCTGTCTAAATTCTTTGGTTCATATCCCAGGTATTGCAATGAACTTTTCCTAGGAACTAGATAAGTTCTATATGTTAGGTGAAGTATGTAGGTATTCCTTTTATCCAACTCAAAATGAAAAATGAGTAGGTTGTATAGGAATAGCAATTTTGTATCTAATAGATAGTGTTTCACAAAATAACAACAAGTTGTCTTGTGACAAGTAAGCTTCTGCAGCGAGAGGGTTGTTGGTAACGATATACTTTGTAGAATGTCATTCCATAATCCATGTGGTAGTTACTTAGAGCAGTGTGCACATAACATAGAACCAGATTCCCTTTTTAGAGTTCATCTGACTAAATTACAACAGGCAAGTTTTGTCACAGATGCTGTGTTAACACAATCAATTGTTAGGTAAGGATGTTAATATACTTGCGGTCAGTTTGAGTGAGTAGTCCGGTTTAGATCAGCGGCCTCCAGGGTTTGATGCGAGCAGCGGTTACCGACACTGTGTGAGGTGGATGTCCGGTCTGCGGCGATGTGAAACTGAGTCGGGTTTGGATGACGTCAGACCCAGGAGGAATTCAGCACACGCAAACACTGTACTCTGTGGAGGTGGTAATCCGGAGTGAGCCTTAGGTGATATCGGCTTTCCTGTAAAGGGCTAACAACAGGTAACGAAAGTTTCTGCAGGTGTGAGTTTGGTAGTTGGCAGCAAGAGTTAAAGGGATTTTGTGCTCTTAAGATAGGAGCTAGGAGGAAGATCCCCAAGAATAAATGTGGCTAATATTATTATACTTCAAACCAAACAAAGCTAATAATCAAGCAGTTAGTGAATGGAATGACTCCACCTTTTATGGGGAGTAGTAGCTGGGTGGAGACTACCAATTAAAGGTATATCATGACAGGTATAGACAATTGGGAAGCGGATTATCTCAGCCGTCAGACTTTACATCCGGGGGAGTGGTCGCTCCATCCAGATGTTTTCTCAGATTGTTCAGATGTGGGGTCTTCCAGAAAAATATCTGATGGCTTCCCATCTAAACAAACTACCCAGGTTCCTGTCCAGGTCCAGGGATCCTCAGGTGGAAGCGTTGGATACGTTAGCAGTTCCTTGGTGTTACCAACCTGCTTATATCTTCCCCCCTCTGGTTCTTCTTCCAAGAGTGATTTCCAAGATCATCATGGAACAATTGTTTGTGTTGCTGGTAGCTCCAGCATGGCCTCACAGGTTTTGGTATGCGGATCTTGTTTGGATGTCCAGTTACCAACCTTGGCCACTTCCATTAAGGCCAGACCTTCTGTCTCAAGGTCCGTTTTTTCATCAGGATCTCAAATCATTAAATTTGAAGGTATGGAAATTGAATGCCTAGTGCTTAGTCATAGAGGTTTCTCTGACTCACTGATTAATACTATGTTACAGGCTCGTAAATCTGTTTCTAGAAAGATTTATTATCGAGTTTGGAAGATTTCTATTTCATGGTGGTGTTCTCATAAATTCTCCTGGCATTCTTTTAGAATTCTTAGAATTTTACAGTTTCTTCAGGATGGTTTGGATAAGGGTTTTTCTGCAAGTTCCTTGAAGGGACAAATCTCTGCTCTTTCTGTTTTATTTCACAGAAAGATTGCTAAGCTTCCTTATATTCACTGTTTTGTACAGGCTTTGGTCCGTATCAAGCTTGTCATTAAATAATTTTCTCCTCCTTGGAGTCTTAATTTGGTTTTGAAGGCTTTACAGGCTCCTCAGTTTGAGCCTAATCATTAATGGACCTTAAACTACTTTCTTGGAAAGTGTTGTTCCTTTTGACCATATCTTCTGCTAGAATAGTTTCTGAATTATTTGCTCTTTCTTGTGAATCTCCTTTTCTGATTTTTCATCAGGATAAGGCAGTTTTGCAGACTTCATTTAAATTTCTACCTAAGGTTGTTAATTCTAACAACATTAATAGAGAAATTGTTGTCCCTTCTTTGTGTCCTAATCCCAAGAATTATTTGGAGAGATCCTTACATTCTTTGGATGTGGTAAGAGCTTTGAAATATTATGTTGAAGCTACTAAAGATTTCAGGAAGACTTCTAGTCTTTATCTTTTCTGGTTCTAGGAAAGGTCAGAAGGCTTCTGCCATTTCCTTGGCGTCTTGCTTAAAGCTTTTGATTCATCAGGCTTATTTGGAGTCGGGTCAGGCCCCGCCTCAGAGAATTACAGCTCATTCTACTAGATCAGTCTGCACTTCATGGGTTTTTAAGAATGAATCTTCAGTTGATCAGATTTGCAAAGAAGCAACTTGGTCTTCTTTGCATACATTTACTAAATTCTACCGTTTTGATGTATTTGCTTCTTCAGAAGCAGTTTTTGGTAGAAAAGTTTTTCAGGCAGCTGTTTCAGTTTGATTCCTCTGCTTATGTTTGAGTTTTTTCTTTTCATTATGAGAATAAACTTATATTTTGGTTTGTGATATTTATTTTTTTCAGCGGAAAATGGCTGTTATTATTGTATCCCTCCCTCTCTAGTGACTCTTCTGTGGAGTTCCACATCTTGGGAATTACTACATATGTCACTAGCTCATAGACTCTTGCCAATTACATGAAAGAAAACATAATTTCATAATTTATGTAAGAACTTACCTGATAAATTAATTTATTTCATATTGCCAAGAGTCCATGAGACCCACCCTTTTTATGGTGGTTATGATTTTTTGTATAAAGCACAATTATTTCCAAATTCCTTTGTTGATGCTTTTTACTCCTTTCTTTATCACCCCACTTCTTGGCTATTCGTTAAACTGAATTGTGGGTGAGGGGTGTATTTATAGGCATTTTGAGGTTTGGGAAATTTTACCCCTCCTGGTAGGATTGTATATCCCATTTGTCACTAGCTTATGGACTCTTGCCAATATGAAAGAAATTAATTTATCAGGTAGGTTCTTACATAAATTATGTTTTTTGACCCAAATAATACCGCTTTAAAAATCAACCCCGCTCTCTCTCTTTACGTCATGCTGGGACCGTCAATCAATCTTATCTGTGTACCGCGCCTGCATATGATAAAGTAGTCTCACAATCATGTTGGCTCGAGACTCATTCTACAAAGTAATTTTATTGGCTGGATGCCATGTCAGGTTGATTAGAGGGCAGGTCCTGTAACCAAAGCTGGGGCAGCAAGTTCAGCTACAGGCGCGTTGTGCATGCTGAAGTACAGTGTCCATACAGCCATCATAGACTCAGTCATAGCCGATTTCAAAAGTTTGCATAAGAGAGAGATTTCTCACACATCTACGTTGGTGAGGTTCTTCACTCAGAATCTAGAGTGAAGAGCCTCACCGCCATACATGTGTGAAAAACCTTTCTCTTATTTTGCATACTTATAAAATCTTACAGGTGGTCACCTCAAAATTAACTTGCGGTCCACTGGTTGACCGCGATCACAGTCTTGCCCACCCCTGCTCCAAATCATGAGAAATTGGGTTTCATGTCCCTTTAAGCTGTGTTGCTGACATTTCTGTCTATAGCCTTGCTTTGTTCACAGTAGAATGTAAATAAAAGGAATTGGCATTAAGATTTTCTTTTTTTTGGTGATAATAAAATAAAGAAAAACAACCTACTACAAGCTCATCTTAAAAGACCATTAAATGCAGTAGAATTGCATAATTAACAAGTGCCTAATAAAAACAATACACCTACTCTTAATTTCAAATAAACAGTAGATATTTTTTTTCTGGCAATTTTTTCTCTAATTGTTTTAACCCCCTGTATCATGTAACAGACATCAGCCAATCACAGATTAGTATACATATATCCTGTGAACTTGTGCACATGCTCATTAGGATCTTGTTCCCCAGAAAGTGTGTATTTTAAAAAGACTGCAAAATTTGATAATCAAAGTAAATTGAAAAGTGTCTTAAAACTGCATACTCTTTCTGAATCATAAGTTTTTTTTTACTTGAGTGTCCCTTTAAGGCTCTCACATTGCCTTTTTTTTTTTCTTTTTTTCCTTTCAGATTCTGTATCAACAGGTTCAGTGTTTGGGCGCAGCACCACTCTAACCATACAGACTTCGCAGCTAAATACACCACAAGACACGTCCTGTACTCATATTCTGGTGTTTCCTACATCTGCATCTGTGCAAGTAGCTTCTGCTACGTATACAACTGAAAACCTTGATCTGGCTTTTAACACAAATAATGGTAGGTACCTGTAGTAATTCAAGCACAATATAATCTATTTCTGGTACTATACAATAGTAAGTGGAGAAGGGATAGATACACATGTGCACTATTTTAACACTCATATGCAAACATGGTTTATTCCCTTTATCAAGCTTTGAGGAGTTTACATCAATGACATCACACAGTTAAGTCATCCTACAAGACAGTATCCTGAATGTGTGTCATTGCATGTTGTTTTGCAGGTTATGCAACGTTCCCCTTGTATTGTCAGTGGTGTCATATTCAGTGGCTTTGCAGTCAATGTCACAACTTGTATTTGGTAGTTTGCATTTGTGGTCCTGATCATTATATCAGTCCATTCTCTTGAAATGTATCATATATTTTTTTCATACAGGTGGTGATAGTCCCTGATCCATTACTGCTGGGAATTAGTCTTCCTGGCCACTAGGAAGAGGCAAAGATTCCCAAATCCCAAGAGCCCAATAAAACACCTCCTACCTTACTGGCAACTAGTCTTTTCTTTGCCTCCGCAGGAGGAAGGTAAAGAATGAACGTGCTTTGTACTTTGGAGTTTTGGACTTTGAGTCGCAGGGAAGTTCCCATGCCTCTCCTAGTGTACTGTCAACTCACCCCCTATCATCTATACAGTGTTAGTTACACTGGATTTCTTGTCTCTACAGGACTGATGTGGTTGCTGACAGACTCTGCATAAGGGTAAGTACTGTTGTTTTCTTTATATTGCTATGGTGCATATTCTTTTACTTAATAGTCTTTCCCTTTCACTGGGAAACAGGTAATGGGGTCTATCGTTTATTGGGATCTAGTGGAGTCCCTTGGCCCCTAGATATTTGTGCGCTTTTCGCCGCTGTGTCCACCATTGTTTACCGGGTCTTGATAACACTTCAGTGTTTCACAGACCAGGTCGCTAGTGGGGAACACCCCAGAGGGCTACTTTGGTTCTGAGGGGTGGGGCATTCTTAAAGCGGCAGAGTCTAGCACACCACCATCTTCAAAATTTACCAGCCACCACTGCACAGAACCTTTGCAATTTGTGCTGACAGTGGTGCAGGACAGGTGTCGTTTTGCATTATTTTTTTGAAGGTGCAATCTTTCCCCAGCAAATCAAGAAATCGTATTGAGGAATGAGGGTAAAAAGAGGAGGGGGAATTTTTTTCCTAATGTTATAGATCCACATTAGCAGACTCTACTCTTCCTCAGCTCCCAGATGATATGCCCCTAAGTAATAATCATATTTATATATACATGTGATCTCCCATATGATATGCCCTCATTAACTTCATTAGAGAACCTGCAGAAGTGTTAATTACATTTGACACAATTGATAAAACATGAATCTCACAAAACAAATGCATCCATACAGAGCCCCATAAATAAAAATGTACAAACGTCATCACACACACACAGCTTAACACAACAAAAGGCAAACTGATGCACTGATAAATATTTGAAAATACACCAACACTGCCCAAACCCATGCACCCAGTCCCACAGCTACAGCAGAGCATCTAACAAAACACACAAACATAGCTATGTTAAAAATCATATTTTAGTAAGCGGCACACCTGAGGTTTCTCAAAATGTGCTATGTTATGGCTATTGTTAACACCTTCTCTGCATGCTGTAATCCATTGCTTGCATGAAAAAATACACCTTCGCACATCTACAAACTATATAGGATACTTTGGAAGAATTGCAACATTTGAACTTCTGACAGCTCTACTGTTAACAAACTTTTCATTGCACTCGTCACAATAGCGTTGACGTCACTGGGATTTAGACGCTTGTGCACTGCACATGGATGGTGAGTGTGCTTGTAGAAGAACGTATACATC
Organism: Bombina bombina; assembly: GCF_027579735.1. Classification (NCBI taxonomy): domain Eukaryota; kingdom Metazoa; phylum Chordata; class Amphibia; order Anura; family Bombinatoridae; genus Bombina; species Bombina bombina. The sequence continues at coordinate 635,560,904 of NC_069501.1, forward strand.
CAAATCTATAGGGCTTGGAAAGTATATTTAAAAACTGCAACATTGCATTAAAAAATGTAATATATGCAAACTATTTTGCATTCTCAGAAAGAGCTTAACTATTTAAATTGTATTCTACAGAAAATAATCAGTGCACAATGTCTTTTTAAGGCAGAGATGTTTTTCCAATTCTGTCATTGATACTTTGGTCCAGGCCTATAAACCTGTGATGAGGAAGATTTATCATAAGGTTTTAAAGGCTTTTATTTCCTAGTGTATGGAACCTGGGTTAAGCTGGCATTTCTAGAATTTTTCAATTTATTCAGGATGGTTTGGTAAAGGTTGTACTTTAAAGGATCTGATTTCTGCTCTTTCTGTCTTGTTTCACAAGAAAATTGCTAAATTTACTGATATTCAGAATTTTGTTCAGTCCTTAGTAAGGATTAAGCTTTTGATTAAACCAATTTCTCCTCCCTGGAGTCTTAATTTGGTTTTAAGGGTTTTGCAGCTTAAACCTTTTGAATTTATGCATAATTTGGATATTCAGCTTTTGTCTATTCTGCTAGAAGAGTTTTTGAATTGTCTACTCTTTGTTGTGTACCTCCTTATTTGTTTTTTTATCAGGATAAGGCAGTTTCCTTCCTAAGATAGGGAGAGTCCATGGCTTCATTCCTTACTGTTGGGAAATACAACACCAAGCCACCAGAAGGAAGTAAAGATACCCCAGCCAAAGGCTTAAATATCCCTCCCACTTCCTCATTACCCCAGTCATTCTTTGCCTTTCGTCACATTAGGAGGTGGCAGAGAAGTGTCAGAAGATTTCGGAGAGTCCTGAAAAACGGTATCTGCCCTTCGAGATAGGACTGGAGTTTTAAGTAGTCATGTCAATCTCTCAGTGAGAGTATTGATGAAAGTTAGGGTCTGGAGATGCAGGGAAAGTTTTTCTGTGAAACCATCCAGACTACTGCTAACAGCTCCTAAAGAATCAGTGTTGACAAGTTTCACTGCCTGTTTTCTCTCACTCAAGTCCATGTCAGGAGTGCTGCTATAAGACTGTCACACTTGAGAGGCTGTGTTCTGTTCCACAGCATGGATCCTGGAGGTAAGATAGTTTTAATTTTTATACATAAAACGCCTCAACATGGTCACAGTGTGGCTCCTTTATACCTTGATCGGATCCAGGGTTAATATCCTCTGAAGGGGCTTTATTAAAAGGTTGGGGTTAATTAATCAGTGTATTAATTATTTACATGCTGCTTTGTGTGATTTTTCCCTGGGCTGATAGACTGTGTGTTTTTGGCTGGAACAAACAGGTTTCACTTTTAAGTTTCACTTTCGTTTTTGAAAGTGTTGCACAGCTGTTACTTACTGTATTTGTAATAACAGGGGAAGTACTGTCTTGCACTCCATGTGACCAGGTGTGGTCTATGTTCATTTCCTCCATTCCGGCTGAGACTTGACCCTGAGGAGAGCGTTTCCTCTGTTAACTGTCTGGGTCTAGGAGATGGTGAGTGCCCCAGCCATTGGGAGTATAAAGGTGCAGTTTTCTATAATAAAAAACGTTTTTATTTGTGTCCTCCTGTGGGTATTACCTGAGCTATGGAGGACTCTGACATGTTAGAAGGTACTCCTTCTGTACTAAATCATACCTGTTTATATTGTGAGGAGGCTGTGGTTTCCCACCAACTCAATTATGTTCACATGCCTTAATACAGTTATAAAGTCTGAGAAGGGAGACAATATGAGAGAGGGGAAATGGAGGCGCTTCATAGGGTGAGTATGTTAGGACAAGTGAAATGCTGCAAGAAATAGACAAATGGCAACTCACGTGTTTGCAGGCACCACCAGTGCTGCGTGAGAGGCGAGCTGGGTAGGGTTGCCACCCGCCCCGTTATCACCGGGACAGCCCCGGAATGAAGTATGTCCATACCCCCCCAACTGTCCCGATTTTCGAGGGACAGTCCCGATTTTAGGGGTCTGTCCCCCTGTCCCGGGTTGCTAGCCATCTGTCCCGATTTGCCCCAGGCATTTAAAAAAAAAAAAAAAAATTATTCTGTTGGGCCCGTATTCAGAAGCAGCTGGCTTTGCTCTCACAGGGTTAGATGCCTGTTAGATTCCCTGTGGAAAAGGAATGGTGTGTGGGTTAAGCAGGAGTAAGAAGGCTGTATACACTCTGACTACGGTTAATGGTGACCTCTCTAACCTACCTCTGGTAGGGATGATGTCTAACCCCTGGGGATAATACTAGCATGCCTTCAGTTTTATACAATGAGCAGTGCTAATACCAGGGTAACGAACAGTAGCAGCCGCAGACTGCCGGCTAATGTGCTTGCCAACCCCAGGACCCCATACAATGAATTACAGATACCCATATATGATGTAGTGTGTGTGTCTATCTGTATCCATAACTGTGTGTGCGTATCTGTATGTATAAGTTTATGCTATGTAGTGTGTGTGTGTCTGCATGTATAAGTGTATGCTATGTAGTGTGTGTGTGTCTGCATGTATAAGTGTATACTATGTAGTGTATGTGTATCTGCATGTATAAGTGTATACTATGTAGTGTATGTGTATCTGCATGTATAAGTGTATGCTATGTAGTGTGTGTGTAGCTTCATGTGTAAGTGTATGCTATGTAGTGTGTGTATCTGCATGTGTAAGTGTATGCTATGTAGTGTGTGTATCTTCATGTATAAGTGTATGCTATGTAGTGTGTGTGTATCTGCATGTATAAGTGTATGCTATGTAGTGTGTGTGTATCTTCATGTGTAAGTGTATGCTATGTAGTGTGTGTGTATCTTCATGTGTAAGTGTATGCTATGTAGTGTGTGTATCTTCATGTATAAGTGTATGCTATGTAGTGTGTGTGTGTGTCTACATGTATAAGTGTATACTATGTAGTGTCTGTGTATCTGCATGTATAAGTGTATGCTATGTAGTGTGTGTATCTTCATGTGTAAGTGTATGCTATGTAGTGTGTGTATCTTCATGTGTAAGTGTATGCTATGTAGTGTGTGTGTATCTGCATGTGTAAGTGTATGCTATGTAGTGTGTGTGTATCTTCATGTGTAAGTGTATGCCATGTAGTGTGTGTATCTGCATGTATAAGTGTATGCTATATAGTGTGTGTGTGTGTATATCTGCATGTATAAGTGTATGCTATGTAGTGTGTGTGTATCTGCAGGTATAAGTGTATGCTATGTAGTGTGTGTGTGTATCTGCAGGTATAAGTGTATGCTATGTAGTGTGTGTGTATCTTCATGTGTAAGTGTATGCCATGTAGTGTGTGTATCTGCATGTATAAGTGTATGCTATATAGTGTGTGTGTGTGTGTGTATCTGCATGTATAAGTGTATGCTATGTAGTGTGTGTGTATCTGCAGGTATAAGTGTATGCTATGTAGTGTGTGTGTGTATCTGCAGGTATAAGTGTATGCTATGTAGTGTGTGTGTATCTTCATGTGTAAGTGTATGCTATGTAGTGTGTGTATCTTCATGTGTAAGTGTATGCTATGTAGTGTGTGTATCTTCATGTGTAAGTGTATGCTATGTAGTGTGTGTATCTTCATGTGTAAGTGTATGCTATGTAGTGTGTGTGTATCTGCATGTGTAAGTGTATGCAATGTAGTGTGTGTGTATCTGCATGTGTAAGTGTATGCAATGTAGTGTGTGTGTATCTGCATGTGTAAGTGTATGCTATGTAGTGTGTGTGTATCTGCATGTGTAAGTGTATGCTATGTAGTGTGCTACTGTGCATTTTTGCTGACTTTAAAGCCCAGAATTTAGAATATTAATGGGGAATGCGGAGAGCAGTTTTAAAGAATTTATTATTAAATGTCCAATTAAGATAAAAATATTTAGCAATGTCTTTGCAAAGGATAATTAAATACATAGCTCACATAGCCATACCAGTGGCTTGAGCTTGTGTTTGATTTGCTGGGGGGGGTCCCTCTTTTGAATTTTGAAATGTTGGGAGGTATGGTATGTTCCGGGTTCCGGAAATAACTGCTCATGTCCCGGCAGCTCTCCATAACCCAACAACCGCTGCACAGCACTCAGCACAGCAGAGTAAAGGTAATTTTTTTTAAAAGGTTACTCTGAAAATTTTAACTGCTGGCCGGGTAAACTAGCAGGAGGGGGTTGGACTGTGGAGGAATGGGGAGGGAAATCGTGCCGTGTGTCAGCAGCAAGCAGTCTTGTTTCTCTAGCACTAGTGTGTACTGCTCTAAAGTTTGAGAACTGGGAGGAGGTGGGTGTTCCCTCTTATGTGTGCGCACGCTGCCAAGAGAGTGCACGTGCCTAGTTTGCACTGTGAGTGTAGAGGGACAGCAAGTCAGGGCATTCGATTTGCAACTAAGGTAGGAATTTGCCAAATGTGTAAGGAGTTTGTGATACTGTTGAAGCAGTTTCTTGTATCCTTTCAGGGGGGGCAAAGAGGCAGATCCACTAACCATCCATTAACAGAGCTTTCTGGTGAGACAGAAAAATGTGTGGGCTGGGCATTTATTTTTTATTTTTTTAGTCCCCGGGTTAGATTATTGCTTGGAATATAAATAGCCCCTCCCTTCCTAATACTGTTTTCTTTCATGTAATTGGCAAGAGTCCATGAGCTAGTGACATATGGGATATACAATCCTACCAGGAGGGGCAAAGTTTCCCAAACCTCAAAATGCCTATAAATACACCCCTCACCACACCCACAATTCAGTTTTACAAACTTTGCCTCCTATGGAGGTGGTGAAGTAAGTTTGTGCTAAGATTTCTACGTTGATATGCGCTTCAGCATTGTTGAAGCCCGATTCCTCTCAGAGTACAGCGAATGTCAGAGGGACATGAAGGGAGTATCACCTATTGAATACGATGATTTCTCTAACGGGGGTCTTTTTCATGGGTGCTCTGTTATCGGTTGTAGAGATTCATCTCCTACCTCCCTTTTCAGATCGACGATATACTCTCAAATTTACCATTACCTCTACTAAAGAACTGTTTTAGTACTGGTTTGGCTATCTGCTATATGTGGATGGGTGTCTTTTGGTGAGTATGTTTTCATTTACTTAAGACACTCAGCTATGGTTTGGCACTTTATGCAAATTATATAAAGTTCTAAATATATGTATTGTACTTATATTTGCCATGAGTCAGGTTCATGTATTTCCTTTTGCAGACTGTCAGTTTCATATTTTGGAATATAAACACTTTAAGAAATTTGTTTCTTACCTGGGGTTTAGTCTTTTTCAATTTGATTACTTTTGCATTTGCGGGTATTAGGCCCGCGGGTGCGTCAAATGTTAGACTTTATTGCGTCATTTTTGGTGCGGGAAATTACGTTTTTGACGCAACTTCGTCATTTCCGGCGTCATACGTGACATCGAGACCTTTCACACGGCGGCATCATTAGTGACGCAAGTGTGTCATTTCCGGTTATTTTTTTATTTTTTTAAGTTTACGTTACGTTGTGAGTCATACTTGGCGCCAATTTTTCTTCATTATTTCAATACCCCATTGTTGTTTACCTCCTGCTTTCTTTTCTATCAAGAGGCCTATGCTTTTGCATTTTTTCCCATTCCTGAAACTGTCATTTAAGGAAATAGATAATTTTGCTTTATATGTTGTTTTTTCTCTTACATTGAGCAAGATGTCCCAATCTGATCCTGCCTCTGAAGTTTCTGCTGGAACATTGCTGCCTGACATGGGTTCTACAAAAGCTAAGTGCATTTGTTGTAAAATTGTAGAAATTATTCCACCGAATGTCATTTGTAATAGTTGTCATGATAAACTTTTACATGCAGATAGTGTTTCTATCAGTAATAGTACATTGCCAGTTGCAGTTCCTTCAACTTCTAATGTGCATCATATACCTGTAAATTTTAAAGAATTTGTTTCTGAATCTATTATGAAGGCTTTGTCTGCATTTCCACCTTCTAATAAACGTAAAAGGTCTTTTAAAACTTCTCATTTAGCTGATGAAGTTTCAAATGACCAACAACATAATAATTCATCCTCTTCTGATGAGGATCTATCTGAAACAGAAGATCCTTCCTCAGATATTGACACTGACAAATCTACTTATTTATTTAAAATAGAGTATATGCGTTTTTTATTAAAAGAAGTGTTAATTACTTTGGATATTGAGGTAACCAGTCCTCTTGACGTTCAGTCTAATAAACGTTTAAATGCTGTTTTTAAACCTCCTGTGGTTTCCCCAGGTGTTTTTCCCATTCCTGAGGCTATTTCTGATATGATTTCTAGGGAATGGAATAAGCCAGGTACTTCCTTTATTCCTTCTTCAAGGTTTAAGCGATTGTATCCTTTACCAGCAAAATCTATAGAGTTTTGGGAAAAGATCCCCAAAGTTGATGGGGCTATTTCTACTCTTGCTAAACGTACCACTATTCCTATGGAAGATAGCACTTCCTTTAAGGATCCTTTAGATAGGAAGCTTGAATCTTATCTAAGGAAGGCCTATTTATATTCAGGTCATCTTCTCAGACCTGCTATTTCTTTGGGTGATGTTGCAGTTGCATCAACTTTCTGGTTGGAAAATTTAGCGCAACATGAATTGGATTCTGACATATCTAGCATTGTTCGCTTACTGCAACATGCTAATCATTTTATTTGTGATGCCATTTTTTATATTATCAAAATTGATGTTAGATCCATGTCTTTAGCTGTATTAGCTAGAAGAGCTTTGTGGCTTAAATCTTGGAATGCTGATATGACATCTAAATCTAGATTGCTATCTCTTTCTTTCCAAGGTAATAATTTATTTGGTTCTCAGTTGGATTCTATTATTTCAACTATCACTGGAGGAAAAGGAGTTTTTTTGCCTCAGGATAAAAAACCTAAGGGTAAATCTAAGGCTTCTAACTGTTTTCGTTCCTTTCATCAGAATAAGGAACAAAAACTCAATCCTCCTCCCAAGGAAGCTGCTTCCAGTTGGAAGCCTTCCTCAAATTGGAATAAATCCAAGCCATTTAGGAAACCAAAGTCTGCCCCTAAGTCCGCATGAAGGTGCGGCCCTCATTCCAGCTCAGCTGGTAGGGGGCAAATTAAGGTTTTTTTCAAGGATTTTTGGATAAAATCTGTCCAAAATCATTGGATTCAGAGCATTGTCTCTCGAGGGTATTGAATAGGATTCAAAGTAAGACCTCCTGTGAGAAGATTGTTTCTCTCACACATTCCTGTAAATCCAGTAAAAGCTCAGGCTTTTCTGAAGTGTGTTTCAGACCTGGAGTCTTCAGGGGTAATCATGCCAGTTCCTCCTCAGGAACAAGGTTTGGGGTTTTATTCAAACCTATTCATTGTACCAAAGAAAGAAAATTTGTTCAGACCAGTTCTGGATCTGAAAATTTTGAATCGTTATGTAAGAGTACCAACTTTCAAGATGGTGACTATAAGGACTATTCTGCCTTTTGTTCAGCAAGGACATTATATGTCCACAATAGACTTGCAGGATGCATACCTTCATATTCCAATTCATCCAGAACACTATCAGTTTCTGAGATTCTCTTTTCTAGACAAGCATTACCAATTTGTTGCTCTTCCATTTGGCCTAGCAACCGCTCCAAGAATCTTTTCAAAGGTTCTGGGTGCCCTACTATCTGTAATCAGAGAACAGGGTATTGCGGTGTTTCCTTATTTGGACGATATCTTGGTACTAGCTCAGTCTTTACATACTGCAGAATCTCACACGAATCAACTAGTGTTGTTTCTTCGGAAACATGGTTGGAGGATCAATTTACCAAAAAAGTTTCTTGATTCCTCAGACAAGGGTCACCTTTTTAGGCTTCCAGATAGATTCAGTGTCCATGACTCTGTCTCTAACAGACAAGAGACGTTTAAAATTGGTTGCAGCATGTCGTCTCCTTCAGTCTCAGTCATTCCCTTCAGTGGCTATGTGCATGGAAGTTTTAGGTCTCATGACTGCAGCATCGGACGCAATCCCCTTTGCTTGTTTTCATATGAGACCTCTACAGCTTTGTATGCTGAATCAATGGTGCAGGGATTATACAAAGATATCACAATTAATATCCTTGAATCCCAATGTACGAGACTCTCTGACATGGTGGATAGATCACCATCGTTTGGTTCAAGGGGCTTCTTTTGTTCGCCCAACCTGGACTGTGATCACAATAGATGCGAGTCTTTCAGGTTGGGGAGCTGTTTGGGGGTCTCTGACAGCACAAGGGGTTTGGAAATCTCAAGAGGCGAGATTACCAATAAATATTTTAGAACTCCGTGCAATTCTCAGGGCTCTTCAGTTCTGGCCTCTACTAAAGAGAGAACCGTTCATTTGTTTTCAGACAGACAATATCACAACTGTGGCTTATATCAATCATCAGGGTGGGACTCACAGTCCCCAAGCTATGAAAGAAGTATCTCGGATATTTGCCTGGGCGGAATCCAGCTCCTGTATAATCTCTGCAGTGCATATCCCAGGTGTAGACAATTGGGAGGCGGATTATCTCAGCCGCCAGACTTTACATCCAGGGGAGTGGTCTCTCCATCCAGATGTGTTTTCTCAGATTGTTCAGATGTGGGGGCTTCCAGAGATAGATCTCATGGCCTCTCATCTAAACAAGAAACTTCCCAGATACCTGTCCAGGTCCAGGGATGTTCAGGCGGAAGCAGTGGATGCGCTGACACTTCCTTGGTGTTATCATCCTGCTTATATCTTCCCGCCTCTAGTTCTCCTTCCAAGAGTGATCTCCAAAATCATCATGGAACAGTCTTTTGTGTTGCTGGTGGCTCCAGCATGGCCACACAGGTTTTGGTATGCGGATCTGGTTCGGATGTCCAGTTGCCCGCCTTGGCCACTTCCGGACTTACTATCTCAAGGTCCGTTTTTCCATCAGGATCTCAAATCATTAACTTTGAAGGTATGGAAATTGAACGCTTAGTTCTAAGTCATAGAGGTTTCTCTGATTCAGTGATTAATACTATGTTACAAGCTCGTAAATCTGTCTCTAGAAAGATTTATTATAGAGTTTGGAAGACTTACATTTCATGGTGTTCTCATAAATTCTCCTGGCATTCTTTTAGAATTCCTAGAATTTTGCAGTTTCTTCAGGATGGTTTGGATAAGGGTTTGTCTGCAAGTTCCTTGAAAGGACAAATCTCAGCTCTTTCTGTTTTATTTCACAGAAAAATTGCTATACTTCCTGATATACACTGTTTTGTACAGGCTTTAGTTAGTATTAAGCCTGTCATTAAGTCAATTTCTCCTCCTTGGAGTCTTAATTTGGTTCTGAGGGCTTTACAGGCTCCTCCATTTGAACCTATGCATTCTTTGGACATTAAACTACTTTCTTGGAAAGTGTTGTTCCTTTTGGCTATCTCTTCTGCTAGAAGAATTTCTGAGCTATCTGCTCTTTCTTGTGAGTCTCCTTTTCTGATTTTTCATCAGGATAAGGCAGTTTTGCATACTTCTTTTCAATTTTTACCTAAGGTTGTGAATTCTAACAACATTTGTAGAGAAATTGTTGTCCCTTCTTTATGTCCTAATCCTAAGAATTCTTTGGAGAGATCCTTACATTCTTTGGATGTGGTAAGAGCTTTGAAATATTATGTGGAAGCTACTAAAAATTTCAGGAAGACTTCTAGTCTATTTGTTTTATTTTTTGGTCCTAGGAAAGGTCAGAAACTTCTGCTATTTCCTTGGCTTCTTGGTTGAAACTTTTGATTCATCAAGCTTATTTGGAGTCGTGTCAAACCCCGCCTCAGAGAATTACAGCTCATTCTACTAGATCAGACTCTACTTCATGGGCTTTTAAGAATGAAGCTTCAGTTGATCAGATTTGCAAAGCAGCCACTTGGTCCTCTTTGCATACATTTACTAAGTTCTACCATTTTGATGTATTTGCTTCTTCGGAAGCAGTTTTTGGTAGAAAAGTTCTTCAGGCAGCTGTTTCAGTTTGATTCTTCTGCTTTTTTATTTAAGTTTTTTTCTTTCAAAAGTGAAAATAAACTTATTTTTGGGTTGTGGATTATTTTCTCAGCAGAATATGGCTGTTTTTGTTTTATTCCCTCCCTCTCTAGTGACTCTTGAGTGGAAGACTCCACATCTTGGGTATTGATATCCCATATGTCACTAGCTCATGGACTCTTGCCAATTACATGAAAGAAAACATAATTTATGTAAGAACTTACCTGATAAATTCATTTCTTTCATATTGGCAAGAGTCCATGAGGCCCACCCTTTTTATGGTGGTTATGATTTTTTGTATAAAGCACAATTATTTCCAAATTTTCTTTGTTGATGCTTTCTACTCCTTTCTTTATCACCCCACTGCTTGGCTATTCGTTAAACTGAATTGTGGGTGTGGTGAGGGGTGTATTTATAGGCATTTTGAGGTTTGGGAAACTTTGCCCCTCCTGGTAGGATTGTATATCCCATATGTCACTAGCTCATGGTCTCTTGCCAATATGAAAGAAATAAATTTATCAGGTAAGTTCTTACATAAATTATGTTTTTCAGCTTCTTAGGGACTGCACATTTTCAATCACCTCCCCCTTCTCACTGCCCCAGTGCGGAGCTGACACTTGCAGACTGCTCAATCCACAGAAGGCAATAAACAAGGATAGGGAGCTGCTGCACTAAGGGAGGTTTGTTTTATGCTTAAAACTTGTTACTGAAAGAATAGGCTTTCTACATTAATTAAACACAAATTAAGTGATTTGCTTATTTTAATTTTCAAGAGATATGTTTGAGAGTTTTGCTGTTTTTCAGATTTTATTTTTTGATTGCAGAAAATAATAAAGGTCCTTTGCAGAGACTAATACAGGTTCTTTTTGTTGCTGTTCTGAATTTATGTATTTAGCTTGTAAACTTGTGCAAGTTCCCTCCAATACCTACTGTTTTAAGTTGCAATCTTTCCTGTTTACATTATTAAATACTGCTTCTCTTTGGCTGTTTAATCTGACATCTTTCTATGCCCATTCCCTTTTTCTATGGCTTTCTTTCACTTCACTGGAAGTTTTGTGAAAAGTGGTATAAGCTCAAGCTGATGTGTTTGTCTGCATGTGACTGTGTGTGTGACAGTGTTTGTGTGCAACTGTGGGTGTGTGTAACTGTGTGTGACAGTGTTTGTGTGTGTGTCTGTGTGCAACAGTGTTTGTGGGTGTGTAACTATGTGGGACAGTGTTTGTGTGCAACTGTGTGGATGTGTAACTGTGTGTGACAGTGTGGATGTGTAACTGTGTGTGACATTGTGTGTGCAACTGTGTGTGTGTGACTGTGTTTGTGGGTGTGTAACTGTGTGTGACAGTGTTTGTGTGTGCAACTGTGTGTGACAGTGTTTGTGTGTGCAACTGTGTGTGTGTGACTGTTTGTGGGTGTGTAACTGTGTGTGTGACGGTGTTTGTGTGTGTAACTGTGTGTGTGACGGTGTTTGTGTGTGTGTAAAACTGTGTGTGACCGTGTTTGTGTGTAACTGTGTGTGGGGCAGTGTTTGTGGGTGTGTAACTGTGTGACAGTGTTTGTGTGTTACTGTGTGTGGGGCAGTGTTTGTGTGACAGGGTTTGTGGGTGTGTAACTGTGTGTGACTGTGTGTAACTGACAGTGTTTGTGTGTGTGTGTGAAAGTGTATTTGTGTGACTGTATGTGAGGCAGTCTGTGTACGTTTGACTGCTCTGGACTTCTCCTGGAGTCTGTGACCGTCTCCATTACTAGCTAGTTACTAGACACTAGGGGGGAGATGTGCTGAAAAATATGCTGATACTTACCTATGTGTATTAAATCATACCACCAAATCACTATAACACTCAATTCTTTAATGGCACACCAAAAATGTTAAAATATATTTCTTTTTAAAGACACGATGAGTCCACGGATTTCATCCTTACTTGTGGGATTATGCCTCCTGGTCAGCAGGAGGAGGCAAAGAGCACCACAGCAGAGCTGTATATATAGCTCCTCCCTTCCATCCCACTCCAGTCATTCTCTTTGCCTGTGGTAGTGATAGGAAGAGGTAAAGTGAGGTGTTAGTTTAGATTCTTCAATCAAGAGTTTATTTTAAAATGGTACCAGTGAGTGCTATTTTATTAAGGGTGTAGCCTAGAATAGAGCTACAGGTGGCTTTAAAGCAATGGGAACTGGTGGGACTTGACTCTCACTACGCCTCCCATACTGAGTGCTGCCCTTCTTATTATGGTCTTAGCAGATAATAACTAAGGCCCTATCTGTGTCCACAGGGCTAGGAGAGGGAGAAGAGCTCTGGATCCTGTAAGAACTATCATGCTGTCAAACAGCAGCAAGGTAAGTGCAGTCTTTATTTCCGGGCAATATAGATATCTCAGAATCGACTATGCACTTATATTTTTCATTGAAGGGGGAGATGGGTTCTCTTTAAGGAAGGCCTTCCCTATTGAGCAGCTAGTGGTGTCACATAATTCATTATAACCGACGCGGTTTTCTCAGTTATTCCCTGGACTGGGGGACTTGGACTCTTTACAAAAAGTAAGAGAGCTCTCCTGTCAGTCACTGGATTTAGATATGGGCAATGACGCTGGGGCTATAATGACCGGAGCTTTCATTCAAACAGGAAGGTTCCGGTACAGGGCTTTACATTTTTTATGTTTTGTGTGCAAGTGATTAGCTAACGTTAGCGGAGCAACGCAGTACTTATTTTTTACTTTCTATGTGGCCGGATGGTTTTGAGTACCGCCCACGAAGGGCGGGGTTAACTTTTGCGTGCTCTAAAAGAAGCCGCGCAGTGTTTTCTGTTCCGGAGTTCCACCGCTCCAGTGACCTGCATAGCAAGCTTCTGAGACCGCATGGTTAGATAGCAGGCGGTCTTTAGTATCAGTGTCAGGATCGGGAGTCTTGCTAGCCTGGTCGGTGTACTGTGGGGGCAGATAGGCGCCTCAGCAGAGCTGTTGAGGCGAAGAGGTGTTATTTTTTCTATCTAAGATATTGCATAGAAATTGATTGTCCAATTTTTTAGAAAAATTATAGACGTTTTACTTTTAAAGGCACAATATCCGGTTAAGTTTCTGAACAAACGGTTACATTTATGTTTGCACACTTATTTTTTTTATTTGGGCCATAAATTATAATTACATCATTTAAAGGAGCCAAGACCAATTTTTTTTCTTGCTGTTTGTTATCATGGATTCAGAAGATATCCAGAATGGTTACGTGTTCCATGTGTTTGAATGCCAATGTGGAACCTCCTGTTACTTTTTGTCCCTCATGTGTTGAGAGGGCCTTACACTATAGAGATTAAATTGTATTTGATAAAAGGTTGCCCAAAACTGATGCTTCTCAGGAATCTGCGGATGAGATGCAGAGTATGCCGCAGCTTTCTCCCCAAGCGTCACAGCCCTTAACACCCGCTCAAGCGGTGCCAAGTACTTCTTCAGTCTCTACTGCGGTCACGTTAAAGGACATAGCTGCAGTTATGTCATCTACACTTTCTGATGCGTTTTCTGCCTTTCCCATATTTCAAGGCAAGCGCAAAAGGAAGCGAAACCATGTGGTCAATGCAGCTTCTGATATGCTGGCGATCTCAGAGGTACCCTCCCAGGACTCTGAATTGGAGGGTATGGAGGGCCTATCTGAAGGTGAACTTTCTGATTCAGGAAGTGCCTTACCACTGACGGATTCAGAAGTGGTTTCTTTCAGGTTCAAACTTGAACACCTCCATTTATTATTGAGGGAGGTTTTGGTGACTCTGGACGACTGTGATTCAATACTGGTTCCTCCAGAGAAATTGAGTAAACTGGACAGATACCTAGAAGTCCCTTCTTATTCTGATGTTTTTCCTGTTCCCAAGAGAACTTCAGAGATTATTGCCAAGGAATGGGAGAGAGATCATCACAAGTTCCTGAGGTTTGCCTTTCTGGACAAACATTTCAGTTTGTGGCTCTTCCTTTCGGTCTGGCCACGGCGCCCAGAATTTTCACAAAGGTCTCTGCTGGCAGTTCTAAGACCGCGGGGCATTGCGGTGGCGCCGTATCTGGACGATATTCTGATCCAGGCGTCATCTTATCAACTAGCAAGGTCCCATACCGATATTGTGCTATCCTTCCTGAGAACTCACGGGTGGAAGGTAAATCTGGAAAAGAGTTTATTTCCGCTGACATGGGTACCCTTTCTAGGAACTCTAATCGACTCTATTTCAATGAAAAATTTTCTGACGGAGGTCAGAAAGTTAAAAATTCTGAATACATGTTGAGCCCTTCAGTCCAATCCTCGGCCGTCAGTGGCTCAATGCATGGAGGTAATTGGATTGATGGTGGCAGCAATGGACATCGTACCATTTGCTAGTTTTCATCTCCAACCTCTGCAGCCAGTGGAATGGAGATTATACAGATTTGTCTCCTCGAATAAGTCTAGATCAGGAGACGAGGGGCTCTCTTCTGTGGTGGTTGTCGACGGATCATTTATCCCAGGAGACTTGCTTTCGCAGACCCTCATGGGTGATTGTGACAACGGATGCCAGCCTGTTAGGATGGGGAGCAGTCTGGAACTCCTTGAGGGCTCAAGGAGTATGGACTCAGGCAGAATCTCTCCTTCCCATCAACATCCTAGAGTTAAGGGCGATTTTCAATGCGCTTCGGGCCTGGCCTCAGTCCAATTCATCAGATTCCAGTCGGACAACATAACGACAGTGGCTTACATCAATCATCAGGGAGGAACAAGGAGTTCCTTAGCGATGAACAAAGTAGCCAAAATAATTCAGTGGGCGGAGACCCACTCTTGCCATCTGTCGGCGATCTACATCCCAGGGGTGGAAAACTGGGAGGCAGATTTTCTGAGCTGGCAGACCTTTCATCCGGGAGAGTGGGAACTCCATCCGGAAATATTTGCAAACCTAATTCTCAGATGGGGTCGGCCGGAGTTGGACCTTATGGTGTCTCGTCAGAATGCCAAGCTTCCGAGATACGGGTCCAGGTCCAGGAATCCCCAGGCCGAGCTGATAGATGCCTTGGCAGTTCCTTGGTCTTTCAGCCTGGCATATGTATTCCCTCAGTTTGCTCTCCTTCGCCGCTTGATTGCTTGAATCAAACAGGAGGGGGCATCAGTGATCCTCATTGCCCGGCATGGCCTCGCAGGATTTGGTATGCCGATCTGGTGGACATGTCATCTCGGCTACCGTGGAAGTTTCCATTGAGGAAGGACCTTCTCATTCAGGGTCCCTTCCATCACCCAAATCTCGTTTCTCTGCAGCTGACTGCTTGGAGATTGAACGCTTAATTTTATCCAGGGGAGGTTTTCTCTTGTTAAGTGTGTTCAGTCCACGGGTCATCCATTACTTATGGGATATATTCTCCTTCCCAACAGGAAGTTGCAAGAGGATCACCCAAGCAGAGCTGCTATATAGCTCCTCCCCTCACATGTCATATCCAGTCATTCTCTTGCAACCCTCAACAAAGAAGGAGGTCGCGAGAGGAGCTGGAGTTTTTACTTAACTATTCTTCAATCAAAAGTTTGTTATTTTAAATGACACCGGAGTGTGCTGTTTTTCTATCTCAGGCAGTATTTGGAAGAAGAAACTGCCTGCGTTTTTTTCTATGATCTTAGCAGGCGTAACTAAGATCCACTGGCTGTTCTCGACATTCTGAGGAGTGGGGTAACTTCAGAAACTGGGAATAGCATGCGGGGTCCTCCGCAAATGAGGTATGTGCAGTACATTATTTTCTGGGAATGGAATTGACTAAGAAAATACTGCTGTTACCGTATGATGTAAGTACAGCCTTAAATGCAGTAGTGGCGACTGGTATCAGGCTGATAAATGTATGCGCAGTCGAGTTATTTTCTAGGGACTAGAATTTGACTGAGAAAATACTGTTAAAACTGAAATAATACTTAAGCCTTATCTGCAGTGGTAGCGACTGGTAGCAGGCTTAGTGATAACTTTGCATGACATTGGAAAATGTTGTTTTTTAATAAAACGTTTACTGGCATGTTATTCGTTTTTGTGAGGTACTTTGGTGATAAATCTCTTTGGGCATGATTTTTTTCCACATGGCTAACATATATTTTCTGCATGGAAACAGTTATATCAGGGCTCCCACTGTTGTAATAGGAGTGGGAGGGACCTTGTTTTAGCGCCTTGTTGCGCAGTTAAAATTCTAGCACAGTCTTCCTGCTTCTTCCTCCTTGATCCAGGACGTCTCTAGAGAGCTCAGGGGTCTGCAAAATTCATTTTTTAGGGAGGTAATCAGTCACAGCAGATCTGTGACAGTGTGTTTGACTGTGATTAAAAGCGTTAAATCTTAATTGATATCCGTTTTATCCGTTTTGGGTATTGAGGGGTTAATCATCCTTTTGCTAATGGGTGCAATCCTCTGCTAATAATACACTTCTTGTTAAGAATTGTTTAATTATATCTGTATTTTTGAAGCGCTGCAGCGTTTTTTATATTGCTTGTAAACTTATTGAAAGTGATTTCCAAGCTTGCTAGTTTCATTGCTAAGTCTGTTTAAACATGTCTGATTCAGAGGAAACTGTTTGTTCATCATGTTCAAAAGCCAATGTGGAGCCCAATAGAACGATGTGTACCAATTGTATTGATATTGCTTTGAATAAAAGTCAATCTGTACCGATAGAGAAACTATCACCAGACAACGAGGGGGAAGTTATGCCGCCTAACTCTCCTCACGTGTCAGTACCTGCGTCTCCCGCTCGGGAGATGCGTAAGATTGAGACGCCAAGTACATCTAGGCCCTTACAAATCACTTTACATGATATGGCTAATGTTATGAAAGAAGTATTATATAATATGCCCGAATTAAGAGGCAAGCGCGATAGCTCTGGGTTAAGGACAGAGCACGCTGAAGACACGAGAGCCATGTCTGATACTGCGTCACAATTTGCAGAACATGAGGACGGTGAGCTTCATTCTGTCGGTGACGGTTCTGATCCGGGGAGAACGGATTCAGAAATTTCACATTTTAAATTTAAGCTTGAGAACCTCAGTGTGTTACTAGGGGAGGTATTAGCGGCTCTGAATGATTGCGACACGGTGGCAATTCCAGAGAAAATGTGTAGGTTGGATAGATACTATGCGGTACCGGTGTGTACTGACGTCTTTCCTATACCAAAAAGACTTACAGAAATTATTAGTAAGGAGTGGGATAGACCCGGTGTGCCTTTTTCCCCTCCCCCGATATTTAGAAAAATGTTTCCTATAGACGCCACCACACGAGACTTATGGCAGACGGTCCCTAAGGTGGAGGGAGCAGTTTCTACTTTAGCCAAACGTACCACTATCCCGGTGGAGGATAGCTGTGCTTTCTCAGATCCAATGGATAAAAAATTAGAGGGTTATCTTAAGAAAATGTTTGTTCAACAGGGTTTTATATTGCAGCCTCTTGCATGCATTGCGCCTGTCACGGCTGCAGCGGCATTCTGGTTTGAGTCTCTGGAAGAGGCGATTCGCACAGCGCCATTGGATGAGGCTTTGAGCAAAGTTAGAACCCTTAAGCAAGCTAATGCGTTTGTTTCAGATGCCGTAGTACATTTAACCAAACTTACGCCTAAAAATTCCGGATTCGCCATACAGGCGCGCAGAGCGCTCTGGCTTAAATCCTGGTCAGCGGATGTAACTTCCAAATCTAAGCTACTTAACATTCCTTTCAAAGGGCAGACCTTATTCGGGCCCGGCTTGAAGGAAATTATTGCTGACATTACGGGAGGTAAGGGCCACGCCCTTCCTCAGGACAGGGCCAAACCAAAGGCCAAACAGTCTAATTTTCGTGCCTTTCGTAACTTCAAGGCAGGAGCAGCATCAACTTCCTCCGCTCCAAAACAGGAAGGAACTACTGCTCGTTACAGACAGGGTTGGAAAAGCAACCAGTCATGGAACAAGGGCAAGCAGGCCAGAAAGCCTACTCCTGCCCCTAAGACAGCATGAAGACAGGGCCCCCTATCCGGAGACGGATGTAGTGGGGGGCAGACTTTCTCTCTTCGCCCAGGCTTGGGCAAGAGATGTGCAGGATCCCTGGACGTTGAAGATTATATCTCAGGGATACCTTCTGGATTTCAAAACCTCTCCTCCACAAGGGAGGTTCCATCTGTCGAGGTTATCAACAAACCTAGTAAAGAGAGAGGCATTTCTACAATGTGTACAAGACCTCTTAATCATGGGAGTGATCCACTCAGTTCCGCGATCGGAACAGGGACAAGGATTTTACTCAAATCTATTTGTGGTTCCCAAAAAAGAGGGAACCTTCAGACCAATCTTGGACTTAAAGATCTTAAACAAATTCCTAAGGGTACCATCGTTCAAGATGGAAACCATTTGAACCATCCTACCCATGATCCAAGAGGGCCAATATATGACCACAGTGGACTTAAAGGATGCTTACCTTCACATACCAATTCACAAAGATCATTATCGGTACCTAAGGTTTGCCTTTCTAGACAGGCATTACCAGTTTGTAGCTCTTCCCTTCGGGTTAGCCACGGCCCCGAGAATTTTTACGAAGGTTCTGGGCTCACTTCTGGCGGTACTAAGACCACGAGGCATAGCGGTGGCTCCGTACCTAGACGACATTCTGATACAAGCGTCAAGTTTTCAGAATGCAAAGTCTCATACAGAGATAGTTCTAGCATTTCTGAGGTCGCATGGGTGGAAAGTGAACGTGGAAAAGAGTTCTCTGTTACCACTCACAAGGGTTCCTTTTCTAGGGACTCTTATAGATTCTGTAGAGATGAAGATTTACCTGACTGAGTCCAGGTTATCAAAGATTCTCAATGCTTGCCGTGTCCTTCATTCCATTCCAAGCCCATCAGTAGCTCAGTGCATGGAGGTAATCGGCTTAATGGTCGCGGCAATGGACATAGTGCCATTTGCGCGCCTGCATCTCAGACCGCTGCAACTATGCATGCTCAGTCAATGGAACGGGGATTACTCAGATCTGTCCCCTTTGCTAAATCTGGACCAGGAGACCAGAGATTCTCTTCTCTTGTGGTTGTCACCGGTTCATCTGTCCAAAGGAATGACCTTTCGCAGACCAGATTGGACGATTGTAACAACGGATGCCAGCCTTCTAGGCTGGGGAGCAGTCTGGAATTCCCTGAAGGCTCAGGGATCGTGGCTCAGGAGGAGAAACTCCTTCCAATAAACATTCTAGAATTATGAGCAATATTCAATGCTCTTCTAGCTTGGCCTCAGTTAGCAAAACTGAGGTTCATCAGATTTCAGTCGGACAATATCACGACTGTGGCTTACATCAATCATCAAGGGGGAACCAGGAGTTCCCTAGCGATGTTGGAAGTCTCGAAGATAATTCGCTGGGCAGAGTCTCACTCTTGTCACCTGTCAGCGATTTACATCCCAGGCGTGGAGAACTGGGAGGCGGATTTCCTAAGTCGCCAGACTTTTCATCCGGGAGAGTGGGAACTTCACCCGGAGATATTTGCTCAACTGATTCGTCGTTGGGGCAAACCGGATCTGGATCTCATGGCATCTCGCCAGAACGCGAAGCTTCCTTGTTACGGATCCAGGTCCAGGGACCCGGGAGCGGTGCTGGTAGATGCATTAGCAGCCCCTTGGGTTTTCAACATAGCTTATGTGTTTCCACCATTTCCGTTGCTACCTCGACTGATTGCCAGGATCAAACAGGAGAGGGCATCGGTAATTCTGATAGCGCCTGCGTGGCCACGCAGGACCTGGTATGCAGACCTAGTGGACATGTCGTCCTGTCCACCATGGTCTCTACCTCTGAGGCAGGACCTTCTAATTCAGGGTCCTTTCAACCATCCAAACCTAATTTCTCTGAGGCTGACTGCCTGGAAATTGAACGCTTGATTCTATCAAAGCGTGGGTTTTCGGATTCGGTTATTGATACATTAATACAGGCTCGGAAACCTGTGACCAGAAAAATTTACCATAAGATATGGCGTAAATATTTATATTGGTGCGAATCCAAGAGTTACTCATGGAGTAAGGTTAGGATTCCTAGGATATTAGCTTTTCTACAAGAGGGTTTAGAAAAGGGTTTATCCGCTAGTTCGCTAAAGGGACAGATTTCCGCTCTGTCTATTCTTTTACACAAACGTCTGGCAGAGAATCCAGACGTCCAGGCTTTTTGTCAGGCTTTGGCTAGAATTAAGCCTTTGTTTAAAGCTGTTGCTCCTCCGTGGAGCTTAAACTTGGTTCTTAAAGTTCTTCAGGGTGTTCCGTTTGAACCCCTTCATTCCATTGATATTAAACTTTTATCTTGGAAAGTTTTGTTTTTGATGGCTATTTCCTCGGCTCGAAGAGTCTCTGAGTTATCTGCCTTACATTGTGATTCTCCTTATCTGATCTTTTATTCAGACAAGGTAGTACTGCGTACTAAACCTGGGTTTTTACCTAAGGTTGTTTCTAACAGGAATATCAATCAAGAGATTGTTGTTCCATCATTATGTCCTAATCCTTCTTCAAAGAAGGAACGTCTTTTGCATATTCTAGACGTGGTCCGTGCTCTGAAGTTCTACTTACAGGCAACTAAAGATTTTAGACAAACTTCTTCTCTGTTTGTTGTTTACTCTGGACAGAGGAGAGGTCAAAAGGCTTCGGCTACCTCTCTCTCTTTTTGGCTTCGTAGCATAATACGTTTAGCCTATGAGACTGCTGGACAGCAGCCTCCTGAAAGGATTACAGCTCATTCCACTAGAGCTGTGGCTTCCACCTGGGCCTTTAAGAATGAGGCCTCTGTTGAACAGATTTGCAAGGCTGCAACTTGGTCTTCACTTCATACTTTTTCCAAATTTTACAAATTTGACACTTTCGCTTCTTCGGAGGCTGGTTTTGGGAGAAAGGTTCTACAGGCAGTGGTTCCTTCTGTTTAATGTTCCTGCCTTGTCCCTCCCATCATCCGTGTACTTAGCTTTGATATTGGTATCCCATAAGTAATGGATGACCCGTGGACTGAACACACTTAACAAGAGAAAACATAATTTATGCTTACCTGATAAATTTATTTCTCTTGTAGTGTGTTCAGTCCACGGCCCGCCCTGTCTTTTTAAGGCAGGTTCTAAATTTTAAAATTATAACTCCAGTCACCACTGCACCTTATAGTTTCTCCTTTCTCGTCTTGTTTCGGTCGAATGACTGGATATGACATGTGAGGGGAGGAGCTATATAGCAGCTCTGCTTGGGTGATCCTCTTGCAACTTCCTGTTGGGAAGGAGAATATATCCCATAAGTAATGGATGACCCGTGGACTGAACACACTACAAGAGAAATAAATTTATCAGGTAAGCATAAATTATGTTTTTCTGATTCGGTCATAGATACTTTAATTCAGGCACGTAAGCCTGTTACTAGGAAAATTTACCATAAGATATGGCGTAAATATATTTATTGGTGTGAATCCAAGGGCTACTCATGGAGTAGGGTTCGGATTCCCAGGATTTTGTCTTTTATTTTTTTGAAGACATTTTTTTTAACTTTTTTTCTTCTTCTTTCAGATCCTCAAGACGTACACTGTTGGAAAGGTTAGGCAATTACCATTCCAACGGTGGGTCTTGGGGGTCTGTAGCTGCTTAGATGCCTGAGATACAGGCTTCTAAGTAGCATGCCCCCTGCGCCTATATTTAAAATTGTTGGGAGAGTGTTAGTGACGGCTCTGAGCCGTCATTAGCACTCAAGGGGTTAAAGGGACAGATCTTTATTTTGTTACATAAGCGTTTGGCAGATGTTCCAGATGTGTTATCTTTTTGTCAGGTTCTGACTAGAATCAGGCCTGTATTTAGACCAATTGCTCCTCCTTGGAGTTTAAATTTAGTTCTTAGAGTTCTTCAAGGGGTTCCGTTTGAACCTATGCATTCCATAGATATTAAGTTATTATCTTGGAAAGTTTAATTTCTGGTTGCTATTTCTTCTGCTCGAAGAGTATCTGAGCTTTCGGCATTACAATATGATTCTCCTTATCTTATTTTCCATTCGGATAAGGTGGTGTTACGTACAAAATCTGGTTTTCTTCCTAAGGTTGTTTCAAACAGGAATATTAATCAGGAGATTGTTGTTCCTTCCTTGTGTCCTAATCCTTCTAAGAAGGAACGTCTATTACACAATTTAGACGTAGTCTGTGCTTTAAAGTTCTACTTACAAGCGACTAAGGATTTTCGACAATCGTCTTCTTTGTTTGTTATTTGTTCAGGGAAACGTTAAGGGTCAGAAAGCTACGGCTACCTCTCTTTTTCTTGACAGCAGCCTCCTGAACGAATTATGGCTCATTCCACTAGGGCTGTGGCTTCCTCATGGGCGTTCAAAAATTATGCTTCTGTTGAACAGATTTGCAAGGCTGCAACTTGGTCTTCTCTTCACACTTTTTCTAAATTTTACAAATTTGATACCTTTGCCTCGGCTGAGGCTGTTTTTGGGAGGAAAGTTCCGTTTAGGTTCCCTGTCTTGTCCCTCCCTTTTCATCCGTGTACTATAGCTTTGATAATGTATCCCACAAGTAAGGATGAAATCCGTGGACTCATCGTGTCTTTAAAAAGAAAAGAAAATTTATGCTTACCTGATAAATTTGTTTCTTTTTAGACACGAGTCCACGGCTTGCCCTGTTCTATGAGACAGGTTATTTCTATTTTTTGTTAAAACTTTAGACACCTCTGCACCTTGGCTTATCTTTTCTCTTCCTAACTTCGTCGAATGACTGGAGTGGGAGGGAAGGGAGGAGCTATATATACAGCTCTGCTGTGGTGCTCTTTGCCTCCTCCTGCTGAACATGAGGCGTAATCCCACAAGTAAGGATGAAATCCGTGGACTCATCGTGTCTAAAACGAAACAAATTTATCAGGTAAGCATAGATTTTCTTTTTATTCAGGCTGTGCAAAGCCACACCCCAAACCACGCCCACACCACACCCCCAAACCACACCCCACCACACCCCCAAACCACACCCCACCACACCCACCCAAACCACACCCCACCACACACACCCAAACCACACCCCACCACACACACCCAAACCACACCCCACCACACACACCCAAACCACACCCCACCACACACACCCAAACCACACCCCACCACACACACCCAAACCACACCCCACCACACCCATTTAAAAAGTGTGCAGGAATCGGCTGGACAAAAGGTGGCAACCCTAGAGCTGGGTCACATTGGTCCCCACAGCAAGACAAACCATGGTTATTTCAGGAAGCTTAAGTGGAAATAAATCCCCAACACGGCATCAACACAGTTCTGTAGAAAGGATTCTACAGGTTGAGGGTGTCAGCTCAATTAGCTGAATGTGCAAACAGTTTAGCCAGATAGGCTGGAAGGCAGTGCAAAAGAGCACTCAGTTTGCCAATTAGGCAATACAAGTTGGTAGAAAGTGCTGCTGAGATTGTATATAAAGTACATTATACAATAAAATTATAGTTCCAGTTAAAAGGGGTTTATTTAAAAGCAACGCGTTTCTCAGTGGATATACCACTGTTTCATCAGGCTAATAATAACTGAGATACAGGTTTATAACTGCTACACAAACTTGTTCTAACACAACCACCAATTAATTACAGGTGAGTGGGTGTAGGATTACAGATAGGTGTCAGGCTAGAACCATATAACAGTGCCTATGTCTAACATTAAAAACATAATTGTAAACATATCTAACTAAAGCAACTATCGTAATATAAATATATATTGATAAAAAAAGAGGGTTGTAACATGCAGCTAAAAAGCTAACACACATGTGTTGCATAACCGAAATATGTGAACAGTTGATAATGTCAAAAATACAAAATACATAAAAAAATTAAAAAAAATAACACAAAGAACTAGAACAAGAGGTCATGGTTTATATGAATCACTTGAAGAGACGTGTGCTATAGTATTGTGCCTGAATATATTGTATCAGAGAGTATATACTAAATACGTCATAATTAATGCTAAACATGTTACAGAGAAAATGTATTATAACAAGAGGTCTTGACATGAATGTGAGTGGTGCAATATATCTAAAGCATGTATGTTGCTTAACCACAAAATATAAACAGAGTTAAAAAGGGTACAGGATTACAAAAATTGATGATGATAAATGAGAACAATAATAAGAGATCATGATTTGCAGGGAAGGGAGACAAGCCTGCTAACGCTCTTAGTCCCTCTGAGCCGTCTACCTCTCAGGACTTGGCGTCCCGTGAGATTACTGCCCTTGCTACATTATCCACTCCACATGCAGTTATCTGTAGCACATCTAATCCTCCATCCGGAGGGGGCCTTCTTCCTGCGGACTTTGCCTCGCAGTTACAAACGGCAGTGTCTGCTGCCTTCAATGCATTACCTCGCTCTAACAAACGCAGGAGAAAGGTTAAACATACCTCTCCTGACCCGGAGTCATCTAAATATTTATCATATTTAGCTATTATGTCCCAGTTATCCGATAATGAGTTAATCGCTGTAGCTTCAGAGGGTGAACTTTCTGGGTCAGAGTCCTTAGCATCTAAGCCTCCTGCTGCGCAGGTACCATCTTTTAGATTTAAAATTGAGCACTTTGCATTTTTTATTAAAGAGGTTCTGTCTACGTTAGAGGTTCCAGAGGCCGCGCTGCCTGAAGAACCTATGATACCTAAATTAGAGTTTATGAAGTTACTTTCACTTTTCCTGTGTCGGTTAAGATGGAGAACATTATTAAGAACGAATAGGAAATAATTGGTTCTTCCTTTTTCCCCTTTTTTAAAAAGTCGTTCCCGGACTCTCAACTGGATTTGTGGGGCTCAATTCCTAAGGTGGATGGTGCTATCTCTATGCTTGCTAAACGTACTACTCTACCTCCTGAGGATAGTTCTTCATTCAGAGAGCCGATGGATAAGAAAATAGAAACCTTTCTGAGAATGATGTTTCAACATACAGGATTTTTGTTTCAACCGGCGGCTGTAGTTGCCGGAGCGGCTACCTACTGGTGCGACTCTTTGTCGGAACTCATTTAGATGGAGTCTACCCTCGAGGATATTCAAGACAGAATTAAAGCTCTGAGAATTGCTATTTTTTTTATCTGTGATGCAAACATGCAAATTATTCGCCTAAATGCAAAGGCCTCTGGCTTTGCGGTCCTAGCCCACCGGCACTCTGGTTAAAGTCTTGGTCTGCAGATATGACTTCTAAGTCCAGACTCATTTCTCTTCAAGGGAAAGAATTTATTTGGTCCAGGCCTGGACTCCATTATTTCTACGGTTACCAGAGGCAAGGGTGCCTTCCTACCGCAAGATAAGAACAAGTCTAAGGGACGACAATCTTCTAATTTTCGTTGTGACAAATCCCAATGACAACAATCCTCCTCCAAGTCCGAGCAACCCAAGAGTACTTGGAAGCTGGCTCAGTCCTGGAATAAATCCAAGCAGAATAAGAAGCATGCAAAAACAAATAGGAATGAAGGGGTGGCCCCCCTACACGATCCCGGGATCGGATCGTGTAGGTGGCAGACTCTCTCTTTTTTCACGCCTGGTTCAAGGACGTACAGGATCCGTGGGTCCTGGAGGTGGTATAGGCTTCAAATCTCATCAGCCAAGGAGCAGAGAGGTTCTGTCTACGTTAGAGGTTCCAGAGGCCGCGCTGCCTGAAGAACCTATGATACCTAAATTAGAGTTTATGAAGTTACTTTCACTTTTCCTGTGTCGGTTAAGATGGAGAACATTATTAAGAACGAATAGGAAATAATTGGTTCTTCCTTTTTCCCCTTTTTTAAAAAGTCGTTCCCGGACTCTCAACTGGATTTGTGGGGCTCAATTCCTAAGGTGGATGGTGCTATCTCTATGCTTGCTAAACGTACTACTCTACCTCCTGAGGATAGTTCTTCATTCAGAGAGCCGATGGATAAGAAAATAGAAACCTTTCTGAGAATGATGTTTCAACATACAGGATTTTTGTTTCAACCGGCGGCTGTAGTTGCCGGAGCGGCTACCTACTGGTGCGACTCTTTGTCGGAACTCATTTAGATGGAGTCTACCCTCGAGGATATTCAAGACAGAATTAAAGCTCTGAGAATTGCTATTTTTTTTATCTGTGATGCAAACATGCAAATTATTCGCCTAAATGCAAAGGCCTCTGGCTTTGCGGTCCTAGCCCACCGGCACTCTGGTTAAAGTCTTGGTCTGCAGATATGACTTCTAAGTCCAGACTCATTTCTCTTCAAGGGAAAGAATTTATTTGGTCCAGGCCTGGACTCCATTATTTCTACGGTTACCAGAGGCAAGGGTGCCTTCCTACCGCAAGATAAGAACAAGTCTAAGGGACGACAATCTTCTAATTTTCGTTGTGACAAATCCCAATGACAACAATCCTCCTCCAAGTCCGAGCAACCCAAGAGTACTTGGAAGCTGGCTCAGTCCTGGAATAAATCCAAGCAGAATAAGAAGCATGCAAAAACAAATAGGAATGAAGGGGTGGCCCCCCTACACGATCCCGGGATCGGATCGTGTAGGTGGCAGACTCTCTCTTTTTTCACGCCTGGTTCAAGGACGTACAGGATCCGTGGGTCCTGGAGGTGGTATAGGCTTCAAATCTCATCAGCCAAGGAGCAGATATGTTCTCTTAAATCTGTCTACCAGACCAGAAAAGAGGGATGCCTTTCTAGGGTGTGTTTGGGATCTATCCTCCTTAGGAGTTGTCCCAGTTCCTATCGAAGAAAGAGGTTTGGGGTTTTATTCAAACCTTTTCGTGATCCCAAAGGAGGAGGGAACTTTCCGCCCAATTCTGGACCTAAAGTGCTTAAACAAATTTCTCAGTGTCCCTTCCTTCAAGATGGAAACGATAAGGTCCATTCTTCCTTTAATTCAGGAAGGCCAGTTTATGACCGCTATAGATCTGAAGGACGCTTGCCTTGATGTTCCAATCCACAGGGAACGCTTTCAGTTCCTGAGGTTTGCATTCCTGGACCAGCACTTCTAGTTCATTGCCCTTCAGTTTGGCCTAGCTACTGCTCCAATAATCTTTATGAAGGTTCTGGGGGCTCTTCTAGCCGTTGCCAGAACTCAGGGTATTGCAGTAGCCCCATACTTGGACGATATTCTGGTGCAAGCACCATCCTTTCGTCTTGCAGAAGAATTCTCGGAGTCCCTTCTCAGTCTTCTTTGATCACATGGATGGAAGATAAACTTGGAAAAGAGTTCTCTTATACCAAGTACCAGGGTGGAATTCCTGGGTACTATAATCGACTCCATATCCATGAGGATATTTCTATCAGACCAGAGACGGTGCAAACTAACTTCGGCATGTCTTGCCCTCCGGACCTCCTAGAGTCCCTCTGTGGCTCAGTGTATGTGTAGGCAGACACACAGACTAACAGGAGGGGCCGTCTGTCCCTCCTGTTAGTCTGTGTGTTTGTCTTGTACTGAATTGTATATGATTTTTGCACTTCTTTGCATTTTTATGACTAGCTCATTAAAGCATTTTTGTCTTTTAACGCACACACGGAGTAGTGCCTGCATCTTTTTGATCTCCCTCATCAAATGCAGCTTCCTGTAGCACGCCTGATCCTCCATCTGGAGGGAGCCTTTTACCATCAGACTTTATCGTGCAGTTAAAAACAGCGGTGTCTGAGGCTTTTGGTGCTTTACCTCGCCCTGCCAAGCACAAGCGAAAGGTTAAACCTAGCTCTTGTGTTCAGGGGTGATAAAGTGATTTATTGGATTTATTTGTTATTCAATTATCCAAGTATTAGTCACACTCTGAGTCTTTAGAGGGTGAACTTTCTGGATCGGAGTCTGCTACCTCTAGGCCTCCTGCTGCGGAGGAACCAGCCTTTAGATTTAAGATTGACTTACATTTTCTTCTAAAGGCGGTTCTGTCTACATTAGAATTTCCAGAGGCCAAGCTGCCTGATGAACCTTTGATCCCTAAATTAGACAGAGTTTACGAAGACAGGGTAGTGCCGTTTACTTTTCCTGTACCTGTTAAAATGGTGAACATTATTAAGAACGAGTGGGATAGAATTGGATCTTCTTTTTCCCCTTAGTCTTCCTTTAAAAAATTATTCCTGGTCCCGGACACTCAATTGGAGTTGTGGGGTTACGTCCCTAAGGTGGATGATGCTATCTCCACACTGGCTAAGCGTACTTCTATCCCACTTGAGGATAGTTCATCGTTCAGAGAGCCGATGGATAAGAAGATGGAAACTTTTCTCAGAAAAATGTTTTAGTATACAGGATACTTGTTTCAACCGGCAGCGGCGGTCGCCTCGGTTGCTGGAGCTGCGGCCTACTGGTGCGACTCCTTATTGGATTTGATCGAGGTGGAGGGTCCCCTTGACGTTATCCAAGAAAGAATTACGGCCTTGAGAATTGCTAATTCTTTTATCTGTGATACAAACATGCAGATCATTCACCTAAATGCTAAGATTTCTGTTTTTTCAGTGCAGATCCGTCTTGTGCTCTGGCTGAAATCCTGGTCTGCTGATATGACTTCTAAGTCTAGACTCCTTTCCCTTCCTTTTAAGGAAAAAATTTATTTGGTCCAGGCCTGGACTCCATTATCTCCACGGTTACAGGGGGCAAGGGTGCCTTCCTGCCGCAGGATAAAAAGAACAAGTCTAAGGGACAAGGCTCTAATTTTCGTTCCTTTCGTTTTGAGAAATCCCAACAACAACAGTCCTCCTCTAAGCCCGAGCAAGCCAAGAGTACTTGGAAGCCAGCTCAATTCTGGAATAAATCCAAGCAGAGCAAGAAGCCTGCTGAGATAAAGTCGGCATGAATGGGTGGCCCCTGATCCGGCGCTGGATCTTGTAGGGGGCAGACTGTCACTGTTTTCAGACGCTTGGTTCAGGGACGTGCAGGATACATGGGTCCTGAAGGTCATAGCTCAGGGATACAGCTGACTGTAAGTCTATAGGTTGTTTTATATTCTTATATTGCTTGTATATTTGCTTTTACAGACTACAACTGTGACTTTTAAACATAAAACGTGACTTACAATCTTGATGTTTGACAATTGGGGTTGTTCTGAAGCTTTTTTGAAAGTCATTTTCTTGGAGCCGTTATAAGCGGTTTTTGTTTACTTAAGGAGAGACTTTTTGAGTGTTTTTAAGTACTATATTGTGCTATATCATTTTGCTTTTGTGATTTGATTGAAAACAATATAATCATAATTACAAGGCTATTTCTATACAGCACTTGTCTTTCATCTTTTAAACAAGTCTGAACTAGCAGCTTTATTGAGTGCACTGTTTGCGGCAAACATTTACATTTACCTTTGCACATTACTCATTAGCACTACAGGCAACATGGAGGAGGAGGTAGCTAGCCTCAATAAGTCAATTTTTGACATGGAAAGCAGAAAGGGATATTTTGAAACCATATTTTCTGCTGGGGAAAAGGAATTTGTTGACGGAAGTATAAAAAAATCTATTTAATCAGCTTGAAAAAGCATTGTTGACAGATCTACGTCTCATGTGGGATGTGGTTGCGTTTGACCATTATATAAAATCTAAAAAAATCCCAAGAGGTTTACGAATCAAGGAATTTCCTTCATATGACCTAAATAATGAGAATTTGACATTGGAATGGAAGAATGCACTAACTACTTGTTCTCTAACTATTATGGACATTCTAATGAGGAACAAACATTTAAAGAGGGAATCCTTAAAGGGACAGATACAGGATTTAAAATTGGAGTTGAAGAAACATAAAAGAGAAGAATATCCTGTATTGAAGTCTAATATGAAGAAAAAGATTAGTGAAACAGATAGTGATCTAGCATATTTAAAGGGCCGTAAATGCAATAGAGATCAAGAAGATTTTGTGAAGAACAATGTATATAATTGGTCCAGGTTTACTAGGAGGCCAAGAAGATTCTCTATAAACTATCAGAAAGATCAAGGTCAAACCCCTGATGATGATAAAGATTAGAAGAAACAGGGACATAAGTCCAACAAGAACAAGACTAACAAGAATAAAGCATCAACACCATTGACAGAACCAAAATCCATCTTAAAGAAAAATACAGATAGAAGGGTGGTATTCTCATCCACTGAGCCTGAGACATCAGATCAGGACTTGGCATCATCAGGAGAAAGCTCTTCTTCTTCCTCTCTCTCCCCCATCCCTCTTTCTCGTTACAGGGCTCGGATACCAATCCTGAGGATAATGAAGAAATAGTGCGTCCGAAGACCAAGATTCAAGATGTCCCTTAAGGAAAAGGGCACGTAGAGCAGGACGCAGAAGAAGGGAGAAGATCTTCAAAACGCGGATTAAAAAAGAATTAGCTTTAAGTGTCATAAATTTATCGAACATGCCACTTACTAATGACAAAATTAGTGTTTCTTTCATGTAATTAGCAAGAGTCCATGAGCTAGTGACGTATGGGATATACATTCCTACCAGGAGGGGCAAAGTTTCCCAAACCTCAAAATGCCTACAAATACACCCCTCACCACACCCACAAATCAGTTTTACAAACTTTGCCTCCTATGGAGGTGGTGAAGTAAGTTTGTGCTAGATTCTACGTTGATATGCGCTCCGCAGCAGGTTGGAGCCCGGTTTTCCTCTCAGCATGCAGTGAATGTCAGAGGGATGTGAGGAGAGTATTGCCTATTTGAATTCAATGATCTCCTTCTACGGGGTCTATTTCATAGGTTCTCTGTTATCAGTCGTAGAGATTCATCTCTTACCTCCCTTTTCAGATCGACGATATACTCATATATATATATATATATATATATATATATATATATATATACCATTACCTCTACTGATTCTCGTTTCAGTACTGGTTTGGCTTTCTACAACATGTAGATGAGTGTCCTGGGGTAAGTAAGTCTTATTTTCTGTGACACTAAGCTATGGTTGGGCACTTTTTTATAAAGTTCTAAATATATGTATTCAAACATTTATTTGCCTTGACTCAGGATGTTCAACATTCCTTATTTCAGACAGTCAGTTTCATATTTGGGATAATGCATTTGAATCAATCATTTTTTTCTTACCTTAAAATTTGACTTTTTTCCCTGTGGGCTGTTAGGCTCGCGGGGGCTGAAAATCCTTAATTTTATTGCGTCATTCTTGGCGCAGACTTTTTTGGCGAAATTTTTTTTTTCTGTTTCCGGCGTCATACGTGTCGCCGGAAGTTGCGTCATTTTTTACGTTCTTTTGTGCCAAAAGTGTCGGCGTTCCGGATGTGGCGTCATTTTTGGTGCCAAAAGCATTTAGGCGCCAAATAATGTGGGCGTCTTATTTGGCGCTAAAAAAATATGGGCGTCACTTTTGTCTCCACATTATTTAAGTCTCATTTTCTATTGCTTCTGGTTGCTAGAAGCTTGTTCACTGGCATTTTTTCCCATTCCTGAAACTGTCTTTTAAGGAATTTGTTCAATTTTGCTTTATATGTTGTTTTTTCTATTACATATTGCAAGATGTCCCACGTTGCAACTGAGTCAGAAGATACTTCTGGAAAATCGCTGCCTGGTGCTGGAGCTACCAAAGCTAAGTGTATCTGCTGTAAACTTTTGGTAGCTGTTCCTCCAGCTGTTGTTTGTATTGAATGTCATGACAAACTTGTTAATGCAGATATTTCCTTTAGTAAAGTTCCATTACCTGTTGCTGTTCCGTCAACATCTAATACTCAGAGTGTTCCTGATAACATAAGAGATTTTGTTTCTAAATCCATTAAGAAGGCTATGTCTGTTATTCCTCCTTCTAGTAAACATAAAAAGTCTTTTAAAACTTCTCATTGTTCAGATGAATTTTTAAATGAACATCATCATTCTGATTCTGATAATAGTTCTTCTGGTTCAGAGGATTCTGTCTCAGAGGTTGATGCTGATAAATCTTCATATTTATTTAAAATGGAATTTATTCGTTCTTTACTTAAAGAAGTCCTAATTGCATTAGAAATTGAGGATTCTGGTCCTCTTGATACTAAATCTAAACGTTTAGATAAGGTTTTTAAATCTCCTGTAGTTATTCCAGAAGTTTTTCCTGTTCCTGGTGCTATTTCTGAAGTAATTTCCAGGGAATGGAATAATTTGGGTAATTCATTTACTCCTTCTAAACGTTTTAAGCAATTATATCCTGTGCCATCTGACAGGTTAGAGTTTTGGGACAAAATCCCTAAGGTTGATGGGGCTGTCTCTACTCTTGCTAAGCGTACTACTATTCCTACGGCAGATGGTACTTCCTTTAAGGATCCTTTAGATAGGAAAATTGAATCCTTTCTAAGAAAAGCTTATTTGTGTTCAGGTAATCTTCTTAGACCTGCTATATCATTGGCTGATGTTGCTGCAGCTTCAACTTTTTGGTTGGAAGCTTTAGCGCAACAAGTAACAGATCATAATTCTCATAGCATTATTATTCTTCTTCAACATGCTAATAATTTTATTTGTGATGCCATCTTTGATATCATTAGAGTTGATGTCAGGTATATGTCTCTAGCTATTTTAGCTAGAAGAGCTTTATGGCTTAAAACTTGGAATGCTGATATGTCTTCTAAGTCTACTCTGCTTTCCCTTTCTTTCCAGGGTAATAAATTATTTGGTTCTCAGTTGGATTCTATTATCTCAACTGTTACTGGAGGGAAAGGAACTTTTTTACCACAGGATAAAAAATCTAAAGGTAAATTCAGGTCTAATAATCGTTTTCGTTCCTTTCGTCACAACAAGGAACAAAAGCCTGATCCTTCATCCTCAGGAGCTGTGTCCGTTTGGAAACCATCTCCAGTCTGGAATAAATCCAAGCCTTTTAGAAAATCAAAGCCAGCTCCTAAATCCACATGAAGGTGCGGCCCTCATTCCAGCTCAGCTGGTAGGGGGCAGATTACGTTTTTTCAAAGAAATTTGGATCAATTCCGTTCACAATCTTTGGATTCAGAACATTGTTTCAGAAGGGTACAGAATTGGTTTCAAGATAAGACCTCCTGCAAAGAGATTTTTTCTTTCCCGTGTCCCAGTAAATCCAGCGAAGGCTCAAGCATTTCTGAAATGTGTTTCAGATCTAGAGTTAGCTGGAGTAATTATGCCAGTTCCAGTTCTGGAACAGGGGCTGGGGTTTTATTCAAATCTCTTCATTGTACCAAAGAAGGAGAATTCTTTCAGACCAGTTCTGGATCTAAAAATATTGAATCGTTATGTAAGGATACCAACATTCAAAATGGTAACTGTAAGGACTATCCTGCCTTTTGTTCAGCAAGGGCATTATATGTCTACAATAGATTTACAGGATGCATATCTGCATATTCCGATTCATCCAGATCACTATCAGTTTCTGAGATTCTCTTTCCTAGACAAGCATTACCAGTTTGTGGCTCTGCCGTTTGGCCTAGCAACAGCTACAAGAATTTTTACAAAGGTTCTCGGTGCCCTTCTGTCTGTAATCAGAGAACAGGGTATTGTGGTATTTCCTTATTTGGACGATATCTTGGTACTTGCTCAGTCTTCACATTTAGCAGAATCTCATACGAATCGACTTGTGTTGTTTCTTCAAGATCATGGTTGGAGGATCAATTTACTAAAAAGTTCATTGATTCCTCAGACAAGGGTAACCTTTTTGGGTTTCCAGATAGATTCAGCGTCCATGACTCTATCTTTGACAGACAAGAGACGTCTAAAATTGATATCAGCTTGTCGAAACCTTCAGTCACAATCATTCCCTTCGGTAGCCTTATGCATGGAAATTCTAGGTCTTATGACTGCTGCATCGGACGCGATCCCCTTTGCTCGTTTTCACATGCGACCTCTTCAGCTCTGTATGCTGAACCAATGGTGCAGGGATTACACAAAGATATCTCAATTAATATCTTTAAAACCGATTGTACGACACTCTCTGACATGGTGGACAGATCACCATCGTTTAGTTCAGGGGGCTTCTTTTGTTCTTCCGACCTGGACTGTAATTTCAACAGATGCAAGTCTTACAGGTTGGGGAGCTGTGTGGGGGTCTCTGACGGCACAAGGGGTTTGGGAATCTCAGGAGGTGAGATTACCGATCAATATTTTGGAACTCCGTGCAATTTTCAGAGCTCTTCAGTCTTGGCCTCTTCTAAAGAGAGAATCGTTCATTTGTTTTCAGACAGACAATGTCACAACTGTGGCATACATCAATCATCAAGGAGGGACTCACAGTCCTCTAGCTATGAAAGAAGTATCTCGAATTCTGGTTTGGGCGGAATCCAGCTCCTGTCTAGTTTCTGCGGTTCATATCCCAGGTATAGACAGTTGGGAAGCGGATTATCTCAGTCGCCAAACGTTGCATCCGGGCGAATGGTCTCTTCACCCAGAGGTATTTCTTCAGATTGTTCAAATGTGGGGACTTCCAGAAATAGATCTGATGGCCTCTCATCTAAACAAGAAACTTCCCAGGTATCTGTCCAGATCCAGGGATCCTCAAACGGAAGCAGTGGATGCATTGTCACTTCCTTGGAAGTATCATCCTGCCTATATCTTTCCGCCTCTAGTTCTTCTTCCAAGAGTGATCTCCAAGATTCTGAAGGAATGCTCGTTTGTTCTGCTGGTAGCTCCAGCATGGCCTCACAGGTTTTGGTATGCGGATCTTGTCCGGATGGCTTCTTGCCAACCGTGGACTCTTCCGTTAAGACCAGACCTTCTGTCGCAAGGTCCTTTTTTCCATCAGGATCTCAAATCCTTAAATTTAAAGGTATGGAGATTGAACGCTTGATTCTTAGTCAAAGAGGTTTCTCTGACTCTGTGATTAATACTATGTTACAGGCTCGTAAATCTGTATCTAGGGAGATATATTATAGAGTCTGGAAGACTTATATTTCTTGGTGTCTTTCTCGTCATTTTTCCTGGCATTCTTTTAGAATTCTGAGAATTTTACACTTTCTTCAGGATGGTTTGGATAAAGGTTTGTCTGCAAGTTCCTTGAAAGGACAAATCTCTGCTCTTTCTGTTCTTTTTCACAGAAAGATTGCTAATCTTCCTGATATTCATTGTTTTGTACAAGCTTTGGTTCGTATAAAACCTGTTATTAAGTCAATTTCTCCTCCTTGGAGTTTGAATTTGGTTCTGGGGGCTCTTCAAGCTCCTCCGTTTGAACCTATGCATTCATTGGACATTAAATTACTTTCTTGGAAAGTTTTGTTCCTTTTGCCTATCTCTTCTGCCAGAAGAGTTTCTGAATTATCTGCTCTTTCTTGTGAGTCTCCTTTTCTGATTTTTCACCAGGATAAGGCGGTGTTGCGAACTTCTTTTAAATTTTTACCTAAGGTTGTGAATTCCAACAACATTAGTAGAGAAATTGTGGTTCCTTCATTATGTCCTAATCCTAAGAATTCTAAGGAGAAATCATTGCATTCTTTGGATGTAGTTAGAGCTTTGAAATATTATGTTGAAGCTACTAAGACTTTCCGAAAGACTTCTAGTCTATTTGTTATCTTTTCCGGTTCTAGGAAAGGTCAGAAGGCCTCTGCCATTTCTTTGGCATCTTGGTTGAAATCTTTAATTCATCATGCTTATGTCGAGTCGGGTAAAACTCCGCCTTAAAGGATTACAGCTCATTCTACTAGGTCAGTTTCTACTTCCTGGGCGTTTAGGAATGAAGCTTCGGTTGATCAGATTTGCAAAGCAGCAACTTGGTCTTCTTTGCATACTTTTACTAAATTCTACCATTTTGATGTGTTTTCTTCTTCTGAAGCTGTTTTTGGTAGAAAAGTACTTCAGGCAGCTGTTTCAGTTTGAATCTTCTGCTTATATTTTCAGTTTTTTTCATTATAAAATTTAATCTTTATTTTGGGTGTGGATTATTTTTCAGCGGAATTGGCTGTCTTTATTTTATCCCTCCCTCTCTAGTGACTCTTGCGTGGAAAGATCCACATCTTGGGTAGTCATTATCCCATACGTCACTAGCTCATGGACTCTTGCTAATTACATGAAAGAAAACATAATTTATGTAAGAACTTACCTGATAAATTCATTTCTTTCATATTAGCAAGAGTCCATGAGGCCCACCCTTTTTGTGGTGGTTATGATTTTTTTGTATAAAGCACAATTATTCCAATTCCTTATTTTTTATGCTTTCGCACTTTTTTCTTATCACCCCACTTCTTGGCTATTCGTTAAACTGATTTGTGGGTGTGGTGAGGGGTGTATTTGTAGGCATTTTGAGGTTTGGGAAACTTTGCCCCTCCTGGTAGGAATGTATATCCCATACGTCACTAGCTCATGGACTCTTGCTAATATGAAAGAAATGAATGTATCAGGTAAGTTCTTACATAAATTATGTTTTTGTCTAAAGGTTTGGGCTTTGCCCCAACTTATACATTTTCTTCATTTGACACCTTATTGGACATCAATAAATTTGTAAGAAAGTTAGCTTTAAAAATACATTTTTTGTACTAATGATATTATATATCTATATCTGATTTGAATAATACTACTAGTCATAGTACTAATCAGTTTGTTCCAGGTTTTAATTGCTTTGAATTAAGCTCTGATTTTAGAGATGTGTGTGCTCTAGAACAATTAAAGTATTTAGACTCGGGTGATCATAGACCAGATGATTCTAGTGCTCCAAAACAAATTAAATCTGATTTTTATCCTACTTTGTCTAGGGGTACACATCTCAATATGTTCCAGAAACAGGTAGAAAGGGAGATTATGGAAACGTAAAAAGTCAATATGCTAATCTCTCAAATAAACAAAAACTAGCTCTCAAAACTTGAGGAGAATCAAAGCCTAGTAATTAGAACATCTGATAAGGGTGGAAATGTTATAGTGATGAATAAGAAGGACTATATTAAAGAAGCTCATAGACAGTTATACAATGGTACAACATAAAGGAAGCTTTCTTGCAACCCAGAAAGGGATTTTGCCAAAAAGTTAAGTTGTTTATTGGATGATGCAGTGGCATTAGGTATCATGACAGAAGAAGAAACTTTATCCTTGATTCCACAATACCCCATGACACTGGGGGATTAAATGAGGATTGTAGAGCAAAAGAAGTGTGTAATATTTGTTCAAATAACTCATCCGATAGATTATTTGTTTGAATATATGCTATATATTCTTACCTTCTAGTTTATTCCTCTTTAGTTGTTTAAGTGCAAAGTATCTTTGAAGATTAAGTTTTCTAGTGAAAGCTTTCAAATCTACAAATAAGTTGAACAAATTTGCTTCATTAGGAGGACAAAAAGATAACCCCCTCCCAAGGTTTCTAATCTCATCATTTGTAAGATTATATGTCGAA
This sequence comes from Bombina bombina, assembly GCF_027579735.1. NCBI lineage: Eukaryota > Metazoa > Chordata > Amphibia > Anura > Bombinatoridae > Bombina > Bombina bombina. The sequence continues at coordinate 635,597,960 of NC_069501.1, forward strand.
AGATTAAATAATACCCTCTTTCAATTTCAGTAGTTCTGTTTCTTTGATGGTTTTCCCTCTACCTCTTCTCCCTCGTTTGTGAAGGATCTTTTTTTGCTGTTTGATGGTGGAGGGGGGGCCTGGTTCTGTTCCGTAAGGGGGCTAAAGGTCTGTCCCCTAAAAAATGATTACCAGTGTTAATATTTCCAGAATGTGGAGGGTCTTTCCTCTGTAATTGGTTTCTTCTTGATAATGAACATGTGGAGGACCACTCTGTTCATTTGATACCTCCAGTAACTGTAATTTGTACAAAAGTGTTCTTTTAGTTCATTGTGGTCATATTGGACAGTAGTGGTCTTTAGTGTGATGGTATTCTGAGCCATCATGGGATAGTTTATTAGGAGTCCTATTTAGGATTTACAGTATATTCCATATACCGTTTATTTATAGACATATAACATATAATATAACATATATACATATATAACAATATTATATTATTTCTTCAGTCATTTCCTGTTTTTTCAGCAGATTTGCATTTAATATTATATTTTGAATATATTTTGTATATGAAGTCCTTTAGATATAATATTCTTAAATGCTTTTGTTCTTGCCTGTATATGTATATGTGTACACATATATACATTTATGCATTTGTATATACGTCTTTATGAGTGTGCAATTGATTTCTCCAACATTGGTGTGTCCGGTCCACGGCTTCATCCTTACTTGTGGGATATTCTCTTCCCCTACAGGAAATGGCAAAGAGAGCACCCAGCAAGAGCTGTCCATATAGCTCCCCCTCTGGCTCCACCCCCCAGTCATTCTCTTTGCCGCTCTGAACAAGTAGCATCTCCACGGGGATGGTAAAGAGTATGTGGTGTTAGTTGTAGTTTTTTATTCTTCTATCAAGAGTTTATTTTAAAATAGTGCCGGTTTGTACTATTTACTCTAAAATAGAAAAGGATGAAGAGTTCTGTTTAAAGAGGAGTATGATTTTACCAGCAGTAACTAAAATCAATTGCTGTTCCCACGCAGGACTGTTGAGCCCAGAGAACTTCAGTTGGGGGGAACAGTTTGCAGACTTTTCTGCTCAAGGTATGATCAGTCATATTTCTAACAAGACATGTTAATGGTAGAAGACTCTCAGTTTTCCCTTAAGGGGTAAGTAAGCCATTTTCTTAGACTCATAACAGATTAAGGCTTACAAATGGGCTATACACTGGTTGACACTATTGTGGGCTAAATCGATTGTTTTATTTCATATTTTAATGGCATTTAGAGTTTTTTGTGCACTTAAAAGCACTTTGGGAACGTTTTTTATCGCCTGGCATTGAGTTAGGCGGCTATTTCAGTCAGGAAGGCCCCTTCACTCTGGTATGCAGAGGAAGGAGGCCCCGTTTTCGCGCCTCAATTGCGCAGTTTACTTCCATGGCAGTGCATGCAGCTTCATGTGAGGGGTCCTGTGGCATACTAAACGGGCTCTGGAAGGTTTATTTCATTGCTGAATAACTCTCAGGGAAGGTAAAAAGCCGCAGCAAGGCTGTGGCTGTGATTGTAGTGTACTAAAATTATCTAATTGAACAAACAGCTCCGGTTTGCTCATTTTAACGGTTAAAGTCTTGAAACTTGGTGTGCAATACTTTCAGGGCATTAGGACTCTGGGGTAGAAATTTTGTAAATATCGGACATTGCCTTCATTGTTTTTCAATATATCAGAAATAAAGTGTGCCTGTTTATTATTTAAAGGGACAGTAACGCTTTTCTTTAAAAACGCTTTTATTACATTATTAGCCTGCCAAATTCTGTCTAACATGTCTATACCTTTAGATGGCTTATGTTCTGTGGGTATGAAAACCAAGGTGGTTCCCCCAATTAATGTTTGTGAAAATTGTGTCATAGCGTCCAAACAAAGTATGGACAGTACTGCCACATTGAATAAGATTGCCCAAGATGATTCTTCTAATGAAGGTAGTGGGGATAGTTCCTCATCCTCTCCTTCTGTGTCAACACCAGTTTTGCCCGCGCAGGCGATACCTAGTACATCTAGCGCGCCAATGCTTGTTACTATGCAACAGTTAACAGCAGTAATGGATAATTCTATAGCAAATCTGTTATCCAAACTGCCATCCTACCCTAGAAAGCGCGACAGCTCAGTTTTAAATACAGAAGATGAGCAGGTTGGCGCTGAGGACAATTTATCAGTTATACCCTCACATCAATCTGAATTGGCAGTGAGGGAGGGCCTGTCTGAGGGGGAAATTTCTGATTCAGGAAAAGTTTCTCAGCAGGCAGACACTGATGTCGTAAAATTTAAATTTAAGTTAGAACATCTCCGCGCCCTGCTTAATGAGGTCCTAACTACTCTTGATGACTGTGATTCTTTGGTAATTCCAGAGAAATTGTGCAAGATGGACAAATTCTTAGAGGTCCCAGTGCACGCTGATGCCTTTCCGATACCCAAGCGGGTGGCGGATATAGTGACTAAGGAGTGGGAAAAGCCAGGTATACCTTTTGTTCCACCTCCTATATTCAAGAGAATGTTCCCCATTGTTGACCCCAGAAGGGACGCATGGCAAACGGTTCCTAAGGTTGAGGGGGCAGTGTCAACGTTGGCTAAGCGCACAACTATTCCTATTGAGGACAGTTGCGCTTTTAAAGATCCTATGGATAAAAAATTGGAAGGATTGCTAAAAAAGATATTTGTTCAGCAAGGCTTCCTGCTTCAACCAATCTCGTGCATTATTCCTGTCACCTCGGCAGCGTATTTTTGGTTCGAGGAACTAGAAAATTCGCTCCAAAAAGAGACTCCATATGATGAAGTCATGGAATTACTGGTGGAAAGGGACATGCCCTCGCACAGGATAGGCCTTTCAAGGCTAAGAACAAATCAAATTTTCGTTCCTTTCGCAATTTCAGGAACGGACCAAATCCTAACTCTGCGGCCTCCAGACAAGAAGGCAACTCTTCCCAGCCTAAGCCAGCATGGAAACCATTGCAAGGCTGGAACAAGGGTAAACAGGCCAAGAAGCCTGCTGCTGCTACCAAGACAGCATGAAGGGGTAGCCCCCGATCCGGGACCGGATCTAGTAGGGGGCAGACTTCTCTCTTCGCTCAGGCTTGGGCAAGAGACGTTCAGGATCCCTGGGCACTAGAAATAGTCTCTCAGGGGTATCTTCTAGAGTTCAAGGAACTTCCTCCAAGGGGAAGGTTCCACATGTCTCGCTTATCTTCAGACCAAATAAAGAGACAGGCATTCTTACATTGTGTAGGAGACCTATTAAAAATGGGAGTGATAAACCCAGTTCCAACAGCGGAACAAGGTCGGGGTTTTTACTCAAACCTGTTTGTAGTTCCCAAAAAAGAGGGAACTTTCAGGCCAATTCTGGATCTAAAAATTCTAAACAAATTCCTCAGAGTTCCATCATTCAAAATGGAAACCATTCGGACAATTTTACCAACAATCCAGGAGGGTCAATATATGACTACCGTGGACTTAAAGGATGCGTACCTGCATATTCCTATCCACAAAGATCATCATCAGTTCCTGAGGTTCGCCTTCATGGACAAACATTACCAGTTTGTGGCTCTTCCGTTCGGTTTAGCCACTGCTCCCAGAATCTTCACAAAGGTGCTAGGGTCCCTTCTAGCGGTTCTACGACCGAGGGGCATTGCTGTAGCACCTTACCTAGACGACATTCTAATCCAAGCGACGTCTCTTTCCAAAGCAAAGGCTCATACAGACATTGTTCCCTGTCTCCGTCAACAAGAGTTCCCTTTTTGGGAACAATAATAGATTCCTTAGAAATGAAGATCTTCCTGACAGAGGTCAGAAAGTCAAAGCTTCTGAACGCTTGTCAAGTTCTTCACTCTATTCTTCAGCCTTCCATAGCTCAGTGCATGGAAGAAGTAGGATTGATGGTTGCAGCAATGGACATAGTTCCTTTTGCTCGAATTCATCTAAGACCATTACAACTGTGCATGCTCAATCAGTGGAATGGGGACTATGCAGACTTGTCTCCCCAGATTCAAGTAGACCAGGTAACCAGGTATTCTCTCCGCTGGTGGTTGTCTCACGATCACCTGTCTCAGGGAATGAGTTTCCGCAGACCAGAATGGGTCATTGTCACGACCGACGCCAGTCTCTTAGGCTGGGGTGCGGTCTGGGACTCTCTGAAAGCTCAAGGTCTATGGTCTCGAGAAGAGTCTCTTCTCCCGATAAACATTTTAGAACTGAGAGCGATATTCAATGCGCTCCTGGCGTGGCCTCACCTAGCAAAGGCCAAATTCATAAGGTTCCAGTCGGACAACATGACGACTGTAGCGTACATCAATCATCAGGGGGGAACAAAGAGTTCCTTAGCGATGAGAGAGGTATCCAAGATCATCAAATGGGCGGAGGATCACTCCTGCCACCTATCTGCAATTCACATGGGAGGCGGATTATTTGAGTCGTCAGACTTTTCATCCGGGGGAGTGGGAACTCCACCCGGAGGTTTTTGCCCAATTAACTCAACTATGGGGCATTCCAGATATGGATCTGATGGCGTCTCGCCAGAACGCAAAGGTTCTTCGATACGGGTCCAGATCCAGGGATCCCAAGGCGACACTGGTGGATGCATTAGTGGCGCCTTGGTCGTTCAACCTAGCTTATGTATTTCCACCGTTCCCTCTCCTTCCCAGGCTTGTAGCCAGGATCAAACAGGAGCAGGCCTCAGTGATTCTAATAGCCCCTGCGTGGCCACGCAGGACTTGGTATGCAGACCTGGTGAATATGTCATCGGCTCCACCATGGAAGCTACCTTTAAGGCAGGATCTTCTAGTACAAGGTCCGTTCGAACATCCAAATCTAGTCTCTCTCCAACTGACTGCTTGGAAATTGAACGCTTGATTCTATCTAAGCGTGGGTTTTCAGATACAGTCATAGATACTCTGGTTCAAGCCAGAAAACCTGTAACTAGGAAGATTTACCATAAGATATGGCAAAAATATATCCGTTGGTGTGAATCCAAGGGATTCCCTTGGAGTAAAATTAAAATTCCTAGGATACTTTCCTTTCTCCAAGAAGGTCTGGATAAAGGTTTGTCAGCTAGTTCCTTAAAAGGACAGATATCTGCTCTGTCTGTTTTGTTACACAAACGTCTGGCAGCAGTGCCAGATGTACAGGCGTTAGTTAGAATCAAGCCTGTTTACAGACCCATGACTCCTCCTTGGAGTTTAAATTTAGTTCTTTCAGTTCTTCAGGGGGTTCCGTTTGAACCCATGCATTCCATAGATATTAAGTTACTATCTTGGAAAGTTCTGTTTTTGGTTTCTATTTCTTCTGCTAGAAGAGTTTCTGAATTATCTGCTTTGCAGTGTACTCTCCCTATCTGGTATTCCATACAGATAAGGTAGTTTTACGTGCCAAGCCTGGTTTTCTTCCAAAGGTCGTTTCCAACAGGCATAGTAACCAGGAAATTGTTGTTCCTTCTCTGTGTCCGAATCCAGTTTCAAAGAAGGAACGCTTGTTACACAATCTAGATGTGGTCCGTGCTTTAAAGTTCTATTTAGAAGCAACAAAGGATTTCAGACAGACATCATCTTTGTTTGTTGTGTATTCTGGTAAGAGGAGAGGGCAGAAAGCTACTGCTACCTCTCTTTTTGGCTGAAAAGCATCATCCGATTGGCTTATGAGACTGCCGGACGGCAGCCTCCTGAACGAATTACAGCTCATTCTACTAGAGCTGTGGCTTCCACATGGGCTTTCAAGAACGAGGCTTCTGTTGATCAGATCTGTAAGGCAGCGACTTGGTCTTCTCTGCATACTTTTGCCAAATTTTACAAATTCGATACTTATGCTTCTTCGGATGCTATTTTTGGGAGAAAGGTTTTGCAAGCCGTGGTGCCTTCCATTTAGGTAACCTGGTTTGCTCCCTCCCTTCATCCGTGTCCTAAAGCTTTGGTATTGGTTCCCACAAGTAAGGATGAAGCCGTGGACCGGACACACCAATGTTGGAGAAAACAGAATTTATGTTTACCTGATAAATTTCTTTCTCCAACGGTGTGTCCGGTCCACGGCCCACCCTGGTTTTTAATCAGGTTTGAAAAATGTCTTTCTTTATACACTACAGTCACCACGGCACCTTATAGTTTCTCCTTTTTCTCCTAACCGTCGGTCGAATGACTGGGGGGCGGAGCCAGAGGGGGAGCTATATGGACAGCTCTTGCTGGGTGCTCTCTTTGCCATTTCCTGTAGGGGAAGAGAATATCCCACAAGTAAGGATGAAGCCGTGGACCGGACACACCGTTGGAGAAAGAAATTTATCAGGTAAACATAAATTCTGTTTTTTGACACACTAAATTATTTCTGCTTTTCATGCATTATCAGTATCTTAATGTGTGCTGGGTGTGATAGTATTTCACTAAATTTACGAGATTGTGGTTCCTTCCTTGTGTCTTAATCCTCCTTCTTTGAAGGAGTGTTTGCTTCATAATTTGGACGTGGTTTGAGCCTTGAAGTTCTATCTTCAGGCTACTAAGGATTTTAGACAAACTCCTTCCTTGTTTGTTACCTATTCTGGGAAGTGTAAGGGGCAGAGGTTCCCTGCGACTTCCTTGTTTGTTAAGGAGTGTTATCCGCTTAGCTTATGAGACAGCGGGAAATAAGCCTCCTCAGAAAATTACGGCTCATTATACTAGAGCAGTGGCTTCCTCTTGGAGCTTTAAGAACGAGGCCTCTATGGATCAGATTTGTAAGGCGGCTACCTGGTCCTCTTTGCACACTTTTTCTAAATTTTACAAGTTTGATATTTTTGCTTCTGCTAAAGCAGCCTTCGGGAGAAAGGTTTTGCAGGCTGTGGTGCCCTCAATTTCATCTTCTATTGATCTAAAAACAATCTACACCATCATATCTTTCTTTTACAGAAGGATCATCCAGGGATTATAACAAAATATTTGCCAAGAAGATAGAATTTTGGGTTGGAAAACGGCTAGCAAGTACTGACACTGCTATTCAGTATAAAACACTTGGAAAATCACCATAACTATTGCTGTTAGGATTCACAACACTTTAAGGATTATTGTTTTTTCTTAAAGAGACACACTACTTATTATAATTTATTGTTGGATTATTTTTTCTATTAAGTTTTCACTGTTGGACTATTTTTTGGACTATTATTTACATTTATATAAGTTACTATTGGAACACACCACAATGTTTTTGTAAATTTTTGGTTTTTCATTTTTCACAATCTTTGTTCTTAATTCACGTTTTTTGAAGATCAACCTATTTTTTGACCATTAATATCTTTTGTACACTAATTTTTGCACACAACTTTTTTGATACATATTCTTTACATTGGCTTATTGCTGTCACAATATTTTTTACTTGACAATGCTTATGTGGTAAACACACAGTTAAAGGTCTTACTCAGAGCCTTACACATTAGTCACTATTGGCAATATTTAGTATTGCATAGAATCGAGAACATTATTGGTTAGATAATATTATATAACTGACTAATATATTTCACCTATTATGTGTATGTGGTAAACACAAAGTTGAATTTTTGTTGTGAGCCTTATACTTAATTTGGAATTTTTTAGGAATATTTTTTAAGAGCATTGTTTGCACAATTTTAAATGCCATATCTGCTATTTAACTATTTGTTTTAACTATTCATTTAGCTATTATTGCTGTACAAATTTGTGTATGTGTATATGGTAAACACAAAGTTGAATTTCTGCTGTGAGCCTTATACTAAATTTGGAATTTTTTATGAATATTTTTAAGAGCAATGTTTGCACAATTTTAAATTCTATATCCGTTACATAACTATTTGTTTTAACTATTCATTTAGCTATTATTGTTGTATAAATTTGATTGTTTATACATGGATCCATGTTTTTAACTTATTTGTGTACTCAATAAATTGTTTATTGTAATCGTTTGACAATATTGCATTAGGTCCAGACCCAGCCTTCGTATAGTTGGCGCTTTGGTATACCTTATTAGTGCCCTCAGATTAAGGGCCACCTCTTTTTGTCCCTCCCGATTTTTTTCAGTGTCCTGAGTTTGGGTATGTTTCCCGACAGTAAGGAATGAAGCCGTGGACTCTCCTTATATTAAAAAGGAAAACATAAATTATGTTTACCAAATAATTTAATTTCCTTCTGTATAATAAGAGTCCACGGCCCCCGTCCGTGTTCTCCGATGGGCGGCCCGCTAAATTATATTTTTCTTCTGGCACCTTTTATACCCTGATATTTCTCCTACTGATCCTTGTTCCCTCGGTAGAATGACTGGGGGATAGGGGAAGTGGGAGAGGTATTTAAGCCTTTGGCTGGGGTGTCTTTGCCGCCTCCTGGTGGCCAGGTTCAGTATTTCCCAACCGTAAGGATTGAAGCTGTGGACTCTCCTTCTACAGAAGGAAATGAAATGATCTGGTAAGCATAATTTATGTTTTCTCTTTTCAGGTTCTTGATGAATCTGACAGAGATCAATTTCTGGAGCTTTTGGATATACTTAAATGTGCTAATGCTTTTGTAGGTGATGCTATTCTTGATAATGTCAGGATTAGCTCTAAGAATTTGTGTCTTTCACTTGTTGCCAGACATGCTTTATGGCTTAAGCCTTGGTCTGCTGATGCAGCCTCCAAGAATAAATTATTTTCCATTCCTTTTTAAGGTAATAGTTTTTTTAGGACTAAACTGGACAATATAATTTCTGCAGGTACTGGTGGCAAGAGAAAATTTCTTCTACAAGATAAGAAGTTTAAGGGTAAATGTAAAACTTCTGGTCATTTTTGTTCCTTTTATCATAATGAGCAAAAGCCATCTGCCTCTTCCTCTAATCAAAGCGGCTCAGGTAAACCCTGGAAGCCTGGTGCCAACTGGCACAAGTCTAAGCAGTCCAGAGGTCCCATCCATATTTATAAGTCAGCATGAAGGTGAGACCCCCAGTCTAGTTTCTCTGATAGGGGAAAGGGTGATGCAATTTCAGGATGCATGGTTTCCTTGTGCTCTGAAAATTGTCTGAGGGGTATCTGATATGCGACCTCCCAGAAAAAGGTGTTTTCTTTCAAGGGTTCTAAAGAACACAATGTAAGCTCTGGCTTTTCTTTAATGTGTTTCGCATGGATAATCTATAGGGGTTATAGTCCTAGTTCTTTCTTTAGAACAGGGGACGGGGTTTTACTCAACCTCTTCAAGTTTGTCAGGATTCCAACTCTCAAGATGGAAACCATCAGGAAAATCCTTCCTTTTTTCATCAAGGTCACTATATGTCAACCATAGACTTAGAGGATGCCTACCTGCATGTTCCATGAGTCTTTAACAGAAGCAAAGATGTAAAAAAAAATGGAATCTTCAGGCTTAGTCTTTTCTTTCAGTAGCTTCCTGCATGGAAGTAATAGTTTTGATAGTGACAGCATTAGATACAGTGCCTAATGCTCTGCTTCATATGGGGCCTCTTCAGCTTTGCATGCTAAATCAGTGGAACAGGGATCACTCACAATTATCGCAGATTATTTCCCTGAATTCTCTAGAAATTCAATCTCTCTCATGGTGGTTAGTTCCCTAACACATTTCTCAGGGAGCAAGCTTTGCTCGTCCTCTGTGGGCTATAATTTTGACAGATGCAAGTCTGTCCAGCTGGGGTGCAGTATGGGACTCTCACCTTGTTCAGGGATTTTGGTCACTTTAGGATGTGAAGTTGCCCATACATTTTTTGTAACTCCGAGCAATTTACAGGGCTCTTCTCTTTTGGCCCTAGTTAAGGGGCCTTCAGTTTCAGTAAGACAATGTTACAGCTGTGGCATTTATCAATCATCAGTGGGGAACCAAGAGTTCCTTGGAGATAAAGGAAGTTCAGAAAATGCTGGATTGGGCAGAGATACATCATTGTCATATATCTGCTGTTCATGTTCCAGGAGTGGACAATTAGGAAGCAGATCTCTAATGGCTTTCAGATTGAACAAGCTTCCTCAGTATTTCTCCAGGTCCAGGGATCCAAGGACTCTGACAGATGCTCTGAGAATGCTTTGGTCATTTCAGCTGGCCTATGTGTTTCCTCCTCTGGTTCTGTTACCCAGGGTAATATCCAATATCAGGCAAGCGAATGCATCAGCGATTCTCATAGCTCCAAAATAGTTTGGTTTGCAGAAATGGTTCAGATGTCCAGTTGCCAGCCTTGGCCTCTTCCTTTAAGAAAATATCTTCTCTCTCAAGGTCCCATTTCCATCCTGATCTAAAATCTATTAGCTTGATGGCTTGGAGATTGAATGGATTGTTCTTAGTCAAAGGGGTTGTTCTGAGTCTGTATTTAATACTCTTGTTCAGACTAGGAAACCTCTTTCCAGAAGAATCTATTATAAGGTTTGGAAAGCCTTTGGTTTTTTTGTTCTGTTCATAATTATTCTTGGCATTCTTTTAGAATTCTCAGAATTATTATTGAGTTTCTTCAAGATTGTTTGCAGTCTTTCTGCAATTTCTTTGAAAGGCCAGATTTCTGCCCTCTCTGTTCTTTTTGACAGGAAAATTGCTAATCTTCCTGATGTGCAAAGTTTTGTCCATGCATTATCTAGAATAAAGCCTGTAATCAAACCTATTTCTCCTGCTTGGAATCTTAATTTGGTACCAAGGGTTTTATAGTCTCCTCCTTTTAAACCTATGCATAAGGTGGATATAAAGCTTATTTCATGGAACGCTTGGTTTCTTTTGGCTATTTTATCTGCTAGAAGAGTATCTAAGATGTCTGTGCTTTCTTCTGATCCTCCATATCTTGTCTTTCATAAGAATAAAGCGGTTTTGATGGCTACTTTTAATTTTTTGTCTAAAGTTGTTTGTTCTGATATTATCAGTAGGGAAATTATGGTTCCTTTCCTTTGTCCTGATCCAAATAATTCTTCTGAGATCCTTCTTCATAACTTGGATGTTGTCAGGGCTTGGAAATATTATCTTGAGGTCACTAAATATTTCAGACAAGCTCCTGTTTTGTTTATTTGTCCAGTAAGGCCAAGAGGCAGAAGGCGTCTTCTGTTGCCCTGGCTTATTGGATTAAGCAAATAATCCATATGGGTTATGGAGTAGCTGGTCAGACTTATCCTAAGTGTATCCTAGCTCTTTCTACTCTCTCTGTAGCCACTTCCTGGGCATTTAAGAAATGAAACTTCTGTTGAACAAATTTGCAAGCCCAAGTACCATTTTTATGTTTTTGCTTCATCTGAAGCTTCATTTGTTAGGAAAGTGCTTCAGTCAGTTGTTTCTGTCTAGGACTAAGTTTTTCCTGTTTTTAATTTTTATTTATGCAATGATTTTTAAAAAAAAAATTCGGTTTTGAACACTCACTATTTGTTTCCATTACTTGTGGTCTCTGACACAGCTTGGTTTTTCGCTCCCAGGAGAAATGGACCATGGACTCACCTATATTAAAGACATATTACCATGAAAGAAAGGAATTTATCAGGTAACCGCCCAGTGTTTTCTATTGTTGATTGTTTGCTTTCTTTCTGGCGACATTTCAAGTATGCGCCTCTTTTTTTCCATGCTCTTTTTAGTATTGCTCCTATTTTCTTTTTCTACCTTCTTCTCTTCTGGCTTGGCTATACGTTAGACTAGTTTCCAGTAAGGTGGGAGGGGTTTTAAGGAGTCTTGGAGTTTTGGGATCATTGCCTCGTCCTAATGGCTAGGATAGTATAATTCTCAGAAGTAACGGATCATGGACTCTCACCGCCATGAAATAACTGAATGTATCTGTTAAACATAAGTTATATTTTTTCCCTGCTGCCTTTTTGCTCTTATTTCCTTTCCTACCTTTCTTTATTGGCTTTACGTCAGACTAGTTACCAGTAAGGTGGGGAGGTATTTTATAGAGCTCTTGAGGTTTGGGAATCTTCCCCCCCCCCCCCGCTCCTAGTGGCCAGAAAGACTAATTCTCAGGAGTAATGGATTATGGACCCTCGCCACCATGAAAGAAATTAATTTATCAGGTAAGCATCAATTAGTTGTTGTTTTTTCCCTTTTACCTCAATTTTATACTTGTGATGCATCAACCCATGTTGTTCAGATAACATATGAAGCCCATGTTTAGAGAGATTTTATTTTTTTTACTTGCTTCATTCTTACTAAATAAATAAAATTGTTGCATCTGTACTCATCTTTAAAAACCTAACCTCACAATAATAAAATATTATTTATAGTTAATTTACATTGTTTTACTTTTCCTGTCTTGTTTTAATATATATATATATATATTCATATAATAGAGTGTGGTATTTTCTGGTTAGTGTTGTATTTAATTTCTTACCAATTGTAAATTGTATTCATTAAACATGCTTTAGCAGTTTAATTAAATTATTTTTCTTCTTTTAAAGATGGTGCAGATGGAATGGGACTTTTTGATTTATTAGACACTGCAGATGATTTAGACCCTGATATTATTAATAATCTTCCTGCATCGCCAACTGGATCCCAAGGCCATTCACCAGGGTCTCATTATCCTCATGGAGGTGATGCTGGAAAGGTAGTAGTTTACTATTAAAGTGTAACATGTAATATGTATCTGTGTGTATGTGTATATATATATATATATATAAGATTCATGAAAATAAGCACTCGCTGGTCCAACGACGTCTGTGACAACAGGAAAATATTTTATTGATGCATACATACTATTTGCCATATATATATATATATATATTTCATGTAAGTGGCATGAGTCCATGAGCTAGTGAAGTATGCAATATACATTCCTACCAGGAGGGGGCAAAGTTTCCCAAACCTCAAAATGCCTATAAATACACCTCCCACCACACACATACTTCAGTTTTACAAACTTTGCCTCCCTGTGGAGGTGTTGAAGCAAGATCTGCTTGATTTTCTTCTGTGAAAGGCGCTTCTAAGCATTTTGAAGCCCAATTCCTCTGAGTACAATGTTTGTCAGAGGGATGGGAAGGGAGTATTGCCTGTTGATTAAGTGGTTTCACCCATGGGAAATACTTTCAAAGGCTCTCTGTAATCGGCTGTAGGGATTCATTCCTTGCCTCCCTTTTCAGATCGACGTTATACTCCTATACCATTACCTCTGCTGATATTTTTCAGTACTGGTTTGGCTGTCTGCTATGTGTGGATGGGTATCTTCCGGTAAGTATGCATCATTTTTTTAAGACACTCTTAGCTATGTTTGGAGCTTTATGTTATAAAGTTTTAAATATATGTATTTGCTTATATTTGCCAAGAGTCAGGTCTATGTATATTTCCCTTTTCTGCAGACTATCAGTTTCAGTATGGAATTTATATTTGGGAAGATTTTTTATTTTTATCTCTTGCCAGTGGTTTCAGATTTTTTTCAATTTGACTTTATTTTCCAAATTTTCGCCGGCAAACTAGGCTCGCGGGGACACAAAAGGCAGTTTTTTATGGCATCGTTTTTGGGGCGAAAGTGCGTCTAAGGTGACGTAAGTTATGTAATTTCCTGGGTCTTTGTTGACGCTCGTCGTTTGGGCGAGGAGTCGCGCTTGTTATGACGCGAGTTGCGTCATGTCCTGATGTTAGCTTTGGTGGCAAAATATTTTTTTCCTTTTTGCGTCTTGCGTCATACTTGGCGCCAGAAATATTTTTTGTATATAACCCCTCTTCCATTTTGCTTCTGGTTCTCCCCATGTTAAGATTAGTAGTGATGTACACCTAGTTATTCATTAACTCCTAATCTGCCTGTTGTCACCCTTGAATGTATACCCCAATGTTTTTAATTTCTGATGTTTCCATCTAGCTCCCAGGCAGTATCTAGTAACCTAGGTAGTTCCCTTTCTTTGTTAAATGGCCTTTGTTTAAAATGTATTTAGCCATATTACTGAACACCATTGTATGATGTTGTTTAGGTTGTTTTTAATACATATCTCCATAGAATTTACCCATTTTGTTCCTTTTATATATATATATTTTTTTTTTTTTTGCTGCCTTTAATCGGCATTGATACCCTAGTTGTTGTCACCTCTGATGTTTCTCTCAATGCCCTAGGTAGTATCTAGTAACCTAGATAGTTCCCCCTCTTCCTAAAAGATCACATAAGTTTGGCCGTCATTTAATATTTTAGGTTGTTTTCGTTCCTTATACATATTGCTGCCTTTAATTGACAAGGATACCATAGTTTTAATATAGCTTCGCTCTCGGTTGAGTAACCCTAATCCTTGCTATAATAACATCCTAAATCTGACATCCTGTTAAATATCACAACACCTCACCGATTATCGAATGTCATTTACTGAACCTCATACCCTTAAAAAGTGAAAGAAAGAAGCAAGTAAGTTCTAACACTTAGAAATATTAGAACAACATCGGTAAGTCCGTACAGGACAAATCAATCACATCCCACTGCTACTATCATTATGATAAATAGATAAACAAACAATTAAGGTCCTATAAAATTGGACCTCTCGCACACACCCACAGCTTTATCCAATATAAAGCTCACCATGACAGCATAACCAATAGAATCAGCCGGAAATCGGCTCTATATTATACTGTGCAATTCACTGAACCTTATACTCTCAAATAGAGGAGGAAAGAAGTGAGTAAGTTTAACACCTAGAATATTCAAATATAAGAACATCACCGGTGAGTCCATACAGGACGAATCGATCATATCCCCCTGTTACTAGCATCATGACAGACAGATAAACAAAGAAGTAAGAGTCAATGGAATTGGACCTCTCACACACACCCACTTCTTTAACCAATAGCAGGCGCACCAAATACCACGCCTGCATTGCAGCATGATGTCATAGCCAGTAGAATCAGCCGAAATTTGGCTCTGTATTATATTGTCAATTCACTCGAAATTTATCATATTAAGATCATGTACATATAGTGGATAATGACCACTAATTTGACTACCTAAATTTAAGGGCCTAAAGTTAAAGGCTACAACATAAGTAACCAAATAAATAAAGTAACAATATAAGATACGATATATGGCTTCAATGCAAAAAAGGCTGGGTCTAACTATATAAACCCTTTGAGCTAACTATATAACTATATCATTCCTTTGAACAAAGGTTTTTTATATAAGATGTGAACTATAAAAGGTTTTTAATATTTTATAAATCTTATCTGTACTTAAAGGAAACCGGAAGTGCTAAACAGACACTTCTGGTTTGTAACTGAGCTGGTCAGTAAACAGCCCGGTATAAAAGGCCATCACACACACCTAAAACCTTGATAAAGGTCTTTGTGAGACCGAAACACGTCGACTGGTAAGCCTATTTTCATTTTTATATTCTACAGTATTTAAAACAATCTACACTATTGCACCTTTCTTTTACAAAAGGATTTCTCAGGGAACCAAATATATCTACCAAAAAGATTGCACATCATTTATTTATATACAGCATTTGGGCGCTGACGCTTACACACCGCATTGTAGCTGAATATTATTATTTTCACCCACTATTTTTCAAAACTCTTAAAGGGATATATCAATTACAGGATCAAGTAACATTGAAATTGGTCAATTGACCTCAACCATCCAAAGACTTCATTTAATTACACCGATATTTATGTGATCA
Source organism: Bombina bombina (assembly GCF_027579735.1). Taxonomy (NCBI): domain Eukaryota; kingdom Metazoa; phylum Chordata; class Amphibia; order Anura; family Bombinatoridae; genus Bombina; species Bombina bombina. The sequence goes on from NC_069501.1 coordinate 635,613,484, forward strand.
CTACACCCTATTTTTTATTTGTACACCATTTATGTTCCTAATTTTTCACTATTTTTTCATCACTAGGATTATTCAGATATATATTTTCTCTTGCAAGGTGTATCCAGTCCACGGATTCATCCTTACTTGTGGGATATTCTCATTCCCTACAGGAAGTGGCAAAGAGAACACACAGCAGAGCTGTCCATATAGCTCCCCCTCTGGCTCCGCCCCCCCAGTCATTCTCTTTGCCGCTCTAACAAGTAGCATCTCCACGGGAGGGTAAAGTGAATGTGGTGTTAGATTTGTAGTTTTTATATCTTCAATCAAAAGTTTGTTATTTTTAAATAGTGCCGGTTTGTACTATTTACTCTCTAGCAGAAAGTGAAGAAGAATTCTGCTGAGAGGAAAATGATTTTAGCATGTTGTAACTAAAATCCACTGCTGTTCCCACGCAGGACTGAGGAGTACCAGAAAACTTCAGTTGGGGGGAACAGTTTGCAGGCTTAACTGCTACAAGGTATGTTCAGTCATCTTTTTCTAGTCAAGACTTAGTAATGCTAGAAGACTGACAAGAACCCCCATGTGGGGAAGGTAAGCCATATTCTGAGACTCAATATAGAAGGAAGGCTTAATTAACAGGGCTAAAAGACTGGTGGACACTGTTAAAGGGCAATCGATTATTTTATACTGAAAATATGATGATTGTACAAGTTTTTATTACTTTTGAGGGGTTTTTATTCCACATGGCTGAATTTTAGACACCTATTGAGGGTTTGGAAGGCCCCACAACTCCGGAGTGGAGAGGGAGGGGGCCTAACTTTCGCGCCTCAGTTGCGGAGTTCATATTACAGACAGCTTCATGTGGAGGGACCAAAGAATACTTGAGGACTTCATAGAGGCTTATTTTTATCAAATTAATCCCCAGGGGCAAGGTAGGGCCACAGCAGATTGCTGTGGCACGGTGCTGTAGTTTGCTAACCGGTTGTCAGCTTTAGGTTGCTCCGGTTCGGGCATTAAGCGGTTAATTGACTTGAAATTTACTGTGCAATCATTCCAAAGCATTAAGATAGTGTGGTCAAAATTTCAGAAAGATTGGATCATTTTTTGAGATTTAGTAAAAAAGTGTGCGCTTTTTATTATTTAAAGGCACAGTACCGTTTTTTCTCAAATTGTATTTCTTTCATGTAATTAGCAAGAGTCCATGAGCTAGTGACGTATGGGATATACATTCCTACCAGGAGGGGCAAAGTTTCCCAAACCTCAAAATGCCTATAAATACACCCCTCACCACACCCACAAATCAGTTTTACAAACTTTGCCTCCTATGGAGGTGGTGAAGTAAGTTTGTGCTAGATTCTACGTTGATATGTGCTCCGCAGCAGGTTGGAGCCCGGTTTTCCTCTCAGCGTGCAGTGAATGTCAGAGGGATGTGAAGAGAGTATTGCCTGTTTGAATTCAATGATCTCCTTCTACGGGGTCTATTTCATAGGTTCTCTGTTATCGGTCGTAGAGATTCATCTCTTACCTCCCTTTTCAGATCGACAATATACTCTTATATATATATATACCATTACCTCTGCTGATTTTCGTTTCAGTACTGGTTTGGCTTTCTACAAACATGTAGATGAGTGTCCTGGGGTAAGTAAGTCTTATTTTCTGTGACACTCTAAAGCTATGGTTGGGCACTTTTTTAAAGTTCTAAATATATGTATTCAAACATTTATGTTCAACATTCCTTTTTTTCAGACAGTCAGTTTCATATTTGGGATAATGCATTTGAATCAATCATTTTTCTTACCTTAAAAATTTGACTTTTTCCCTGTGGGCTGTTAGGCTCGCGAGGGCTGAAAATGCTTCATTTTATTGCGTCATTCTTGGCGCAGACTTTTTTGGCGCAAAAAATCTTTTCTGTTTCCGGCGTCATACGTGTCGCCCGAAGTTGCGTCATTTTTTGACGTTCTTTTGCGCCAAAAATGTCGGCGTTCCGGATGTGGCGTCATTTTTGCCGCCAAAAGCATTTAGGCGCCAAATAATGTGGGCGTCTTTTTTGGCGCTAAAAAATATGGGTGTCGCTTTTGTCTCCACATTATTTAAGTCTCATTTTTCATTGCTTCTGGTTGCTAGAAGCTTGTTCTTTGGCATTTTTTCCCATTCCTGAAACTGTCATTTAAGGAATTTGATCAATTTTGCTTTATATGTTGTTTTTTCTCTTACATATTGCAAGATGTCTCACGTTGCATCTGAGTCAGAAGATACTTCAGGAAAATCGCTGTCTGGTGCTGGAACTACCAAAGCTAAGTGTATCTGCTGTAAACTTTTGGTAGCTGTTCCTCCAGCTGTTGTTTGTATTAAATGTCATGACAAACTTGTTAATGCAGATAATATTTCCTTTAGTAAAGTACCATTACCTGTTGCAGTTCCAACAACATCTAATGTTCAGAGTGTTCCTGATAACATAAGAGATTTTGTTTCTGAATCCATTAAGAAGGCTATGTCTGTTATTCCTCCTTCTAGTAAACACAAAAAATCTTTTAAAACTTCTCGTTATTCAGATGAATTTTAAAATGAACATCATCATTCTGATTCTAATGATTCTTCTGGTTCAGAGGATTCTGTCTCAGAGGTTGATGCTGATAAATCTTCATATTTATTTAAAATGGAATTTATTCGTTCTTTACTTAAAGAAGTTTTAATTGCTTTAGAAATTGAGGATTCTGGTCCTCTTGATATTAAATCTAAACGTTTAGACAAGGTCTTTAAATCTCCTGTGGTTATTCCAGAAGTTTTTCCTGTTCCTGGTGCTATTTCTGAAGTAATTTCCAGAGAATGGAATAATTTGGGTAATTAATTTACTCCCTCTAAACGTTTTAAGCAATTATATCCTGTGCCGTCCGACAGATTAGAGTTTTGGGACAAAATCCCTAAAGTTGATGGGGCTATTTCTACCCTTGCTAAACGTACTACTATTCCTACGGCAGATGGTACTTCCTTTAAGGATCCTTTAGATAGGAAAATTGAATCCTTTCTAAGAAAAGCTTATCTGTGTTCAGGTAATCTTCTTAGACCTGCTATATCATTGGCTGATGTTGCTGCAGCTTCAACTTTTTGGTTGGAAACTTTAGCGCAACAAGTAACAGATCATGATTCTCATAATATTATTATTATTCTTCAACATGCTAATAATTTTATCTGTGATGCCATTTTTGATATTATCAGAGTTGATGTCAGGTTTATGTCTCTAGCTATTTTAGCTAGAAGAGCTTTATGGCTTAAAACTTGGAATTCTGATATGTCTTCTAAATCGACTCTACTTTCCCTTTCTTTCCAGGGTAATAAATTATTTGGTTCTCAGTTGGATTCTATTATCTCAACTGTTACTGGTGGGAAAGGAACTTTTTTACCACAGGATAAAAAATCTAAAGGTAAAAACAGGGCTAATAATCGTTTTCGTTCCTTTCGTTTCAACAAAGAACAAAAGCCTGATCCTTCATCCTCAGGAGCAGTTTCAGTTTGGAAACCATCTCCAGTCTGGAATAAATCCAAGCCTTCTAGAAAAGCAAAGCCAGCTTCTAAGTCCACATGAAGGTGCGGCCCTCATTCCAACTCAGCTGGTAGGGGGCAGATTACGTTTTTTTCAAAGAAATTTGGATCAATTCTGTTCACAATCTTTGGATTCAGAACATTGTTTCAGAAGGGTACAGAATTGGTTTCAAGATAAGACCTCCTGCAAAGAGATTTTTTTCTTTCCCGTGTCCCAGTAAACCCAGTGAAAGCTCAAGCATTTCTGAAATGTGTTTCAGATCTAGAGTTGGCTGGAGTAATTATGCCAGTTCCAGTTTTGGAACAGGGGCTGGGGTTTTATTCGAATCTCTTCATTGTACCCAAGAAGGAGAATTCCTTCAGACCAGTTCTGGATCTAAAAATATTGAATCGTTATGTAAGGATACCAACATTCAAAATGGTAACTGTAAGGACTATCTTGCCTTTTTTTCAGCAAGGGAATTATATGTCTACAATAGATTTACCGGATGCATATCTGCATATTCCGATTCATCCAGCTCACTATCAGTTCCTGAGATTCTCTTTCCTGGACAAGCATTACCAGTTTGTGGCTCTGCCGTTTGGCCTAGCTACAGCTCCAAGAATTTTTACAAAGGTTCTCGGTGCCCTTCTGTCTGTAATCAGAGAACAGGGTATTGTGGTATTTCCTTATTTGGACGATATCTTGGTACTTGCTCAGTCTTCACATTTAGCAGAATCTCATACGAATCGACTTGTGTTGTTTCTTCAAGATCATGGTTGGAGGATCAATTCACTAAAAAGTTCATTGATTCCTCAGACAAGGGTAACCTTTTTAGGTTTCCAGATAGATTCAGTGTCCATGACTCTGTCTTTGACAGACAAGAGATGTCTAAAATTGATTTCAGCTTGTCGAAACCTTCAGTCACAATCATTCCCTTCGGTAGCCTTATGCATGGAAATTCTAGGTCTTATGACTGCTGCATCGGACGCGATCCCCTTCGCTCGTTTTCACATGCGACCCTCTTCAGCTCTGTATGCTGAACCAATGGTGCAGGGATTACACAAAGATTTCTCAATTAATATCTTTAAAACCGATTGTACGACATTCTCTGACGTGGTGGACAGATCACCATCGTTTAATTCAGGGGGCTTCTTTTGTTCTTCCGACCTGGACTATAATCTCAACAGATGCAAGTCTTACAGGTTGGGGAGCTGTGTGGGGGTCTCTGACGGCACAAGGGGTTTGGGAATCTCAGGAGGTGAGATTACGATCAATATTTTGGAACTCCGTGCAATTTTCAGAGCTCTTCAGTCTTGGCCTCTTCTGAAGAGAGAGTCGTTCATTTGTTTTCAGATAGACAATGTCACAACTGTGGCATACATCAATCATCAAGGAGGGACTCACAGTCCTCTGGCTATGAAAGAAGTATCTCGAATTCTGGTTTGGGCGGAATCCAGCTCCTGTCTAATCTCTGCGGTTCATATCCCAGGTATAGACAATTGGGAAGCGGATTATCTCAGTCGCCAAACGTTGCATCTGGGCGAATGGTCTCTTCACCCAGAGGTATTTTTTCAGATTGTTCAAATGTGGGAACTCCCAGAAATAGATCTGATGGCTTCTCATCTAAACAAGAAACTTCCCAGGTATCTGTCCAGATCCCGGGATCCTCAGGCGGAGGCAGTGGATGCATTATCACTTCCTTGGAAGTATCATCCTGCCTATATCTTTCCGCCTCTAGTTCTTCTTCCAAGAGTGATCTCCAAGATTCTGAAGGAATGCTCGTTTGTTCTGCTGGTAGCTCCAGCATGGCCTCACAGGTTTTGGTATGCGGATCTTGTCCGGATGGCCTCTTGCCAGCCGTGGACTCTTCCGTTAAGACCAGACCTTCTGTCGCAAGGTCCTTTCTTCCATCAGGATCTCAAATCCTTAAATTTAAAGGTATGGAGATTGAACGCTTGATTCTTGGTCAAAGAGGTTTCTATGACTCTGTGATTAATACTATGTTACAGGCTCGTAAATCTGTATCTAGAGAGATATATTATAGAGTCTGGAAGACTTATATTTCTTGGTGTCTTTCATCATTTTTCCTGGCATTCTTTTAGAATTCCGAGAATTTTACAGTTTCTTCAGGATGGTTTAGATAAAGGTTTGTCCGCAAGTTCCTTGAAAGGACAAATCTCTGCTCTTTCTGTTCTTTTTCACAGAAAGATTGCTAATCTTCCTGATATTCATTGTTTTGTACAAGCTTTGGTTCGTATAAAACCTATCATTAAGTCTATTTCTCCTCCTTGGAGTTTGAATTTGGTTCTGGGGGCTCTTCAAGCTCCTCCTTTTGAACTCATGCATTCATTGGACATTAAATTACTTTCTTGGAAAGTTTTGTTCCTTTTGGCCATCTCTTCTGCCAGAAGAGTCTCTGAATTATCTGCTCTTTCTTGTGAGTCTCCTTTTCTGATTTTTCATCAGGATAAGGCGGTGTTGCGAACTTCTTTTGAATTTTTACCTAAGGTTGTGAATTCCAACAACATTAGTAGAGAAATTGTGGTTCCTTCATTATGTCCTAATCCTACGAATTCTAAGGAGAAATTGTTGCATTCTTTGGATGTTGTTAGAGCTTTGAAATATTATGTTGAAGCTACTAAGTCTTTCCGAAAGACTTCTAGTCTATTTGTCATCTTTTCCGGTTCTAGAAAAGGTCAGAAAGCTTCTGCCATTTCTTTGGCATCTTGGTTGAAATCCTTAATTCACCATGCTTATGTCGAGTCGGGTAAAACTCCGCCTCAAAGGATTACAGCTCATTCTACTAGGCCAGTACTTCCTGGGCGTTTAGGAATGAGGCTTCGGTTGATCAGATTTGCAAAGCAGCAACTTGGTCCTCTTTGCATACTTTTACTAAATTCTACCATTTTGATGTGTTTTCTTCTTCTGAAGCAGTTTTTGGTAGAAAAGTACTTCAGGCAGCAGTTTCAGTTTGAATCTTCTGCTTATGTTTTCATTAAACTTTATTTTGGGTGTGGATTATTTTCAGCAGGAATTGGCTGTCTTTATTTTATCCCTTCCTCTCTAGTGACTCTTGCGTGGAAAGATCCACATCTTGGGTAGTCATTATCCCATACGTCACTAGCTCATGGACTCTTGCTAATTACATGAAAGAAAACATAATTTATGTAAGAACTTACCTGATAAATTCATTTCTTTCATATTAGCAAGAGTCCATGAGGCCCACCCTTTTTGTGGTGGTTATGATTTTTTTGTATAAAGCATAACTATTCCAATTCCTTATTTTATATGCTTTCGCACTTTTTTTATCACCCCACTTCTTGGCTATTCGTTAAACTGATTTGTGGGTGTGGTGAGGGGTGTATTTATAGGCATTTTGAGGTTTGGGAAACTTTGTCCCTCCTGATAGGAATGTATATCCCATACGTCACTAGCTCATGGACTCTTGCTAATATGAAAGAAATGAATTTATCAGGTACGTTCTTACATAAATTATGTTTTTTCAGTATTTGAGTGCTGTCTGAGCCTACAGATAGACGTTGCTCTATGTGTTTAGTAGCCATGGTGGAACCCCCTTTAAATTTGTGTTTTAAGTGTGCTAATGTATCTAAGCATTTTAAAGATCACGATGTTTCACTTATAAATGTATCCCAAGATGATTCTTTAACCGAAGGTAATGAGGATAGCCCACCTTCCTCTCCCCAATGTGTCGACACCAGTTACGCCCCGCGCAAGCGATGCCTAGTACCTCTAGCGCATTGGCCCCTATTACAACAATTAGCAGCAGTCATGGATAATTCCCTTGCAGCATTTTTATCCAAACTGCCAGTTTTTCCTAAAAAGCGTGATAGCTCGGTTTTAAGAACAGAGTATGAGCAATCAGAAGCTTTGGAGGATTTATCTGTTGTACCCTCACAACACTCTGAAGTGTCGGTGAGGGAAGTGCTGTCCGAGGGAGAAATTTCTGACACTGGAAAGGTTTCTCAGCGGGCAGAATCAGATTCCTTAGCATTTAAATTTAAGCTGGAACACCTCCGCGTGCTGCTTAAGGAGGTATTAGCTACGCTGGATGATTGCGACCCCATGGTGGTCCCAGAGAAATTGTGTAAAATGGACAAATATCTAGAAGTCCCTGTATACACTGATGCGTTTCCGATCCCGAAGAGGGTGGCGGATATTGTGGATAGGGAGTGGGAGAGACCAGGTGTACCCTTCCCCCCCCCCCCTATCTTTAAGAAAATGTTCCCCATTACTGATCCGAGGCGGGACGCATGGCAGACGGTCCCTAAGGTAGAGGGGGCAGTTTCAACTCTAGCCAACGTTTACTAAAGAAAATATTTGTTCAACAAGGTTTCCTTCTCCAGCCTATTGCCTGCATTATTCCTGTAACTACTGCAGCGGCTTTCTGGTTTGAAGCGCTGGAGGAGTCGCTCCAGACGGAGACCTCGTATGACGAAATTATGGATAGAATTAAGGCTCTAAAGCTGGCTAATTCTTTTATCACAGATGCCGCTTTGAAATTAGCAGCGAAAAATTCTGGTTTTGCTATCATGGCGCGCAGAGCGCTTTGGCTTAAATCATGGTCGGCCGATGTGTCGTCTAAGACAAAGTTACTGAATATTCCTTTCAAGGGGAAGACCCTTTTCGGGCCAGAGTTGAAAGAGATTATTTCGGATATCACTGGGGGAAAGGGCCATGCCCTCACGCAAGATAAGCCTTTTAAGGCTAAAAACAAGGCTAATTTTCGTTCCTTTCACAACTTCAGGAGCGGTCCTGCTTCAACCTCTGCGACCGCAAATCAAGAGGGTAATTCTCCACAGCCCAAGGCAACCTGGAAGCCTTTGCAGGGCTGGAACAAGGGTAAACAGGCCAAGAAGCCTGCAGCTGCTACTAAGACAGCATGAAGGGGTAGCCCCCGATCCGGGACCGGATCTGGTACGGGGCAGACTTTCTCTCTTTGCTCAGGCTTGGGCAAGAGATGTTCCCGATCCCTGGGCATTAGAGATAGTTGCTCAGGGATATCTTCTAGAATTCAAGGACTCTCCTCCAAGGGGAAGGTTCCACATTTCTCGTCTGTCTACAGACACGACATAGAAAGAGGCGTTCTTACGCTGTGTAGAAGATCTACTCAAGATGGGAGTGATATATCCAGTCCCAATTACAGAACAAGGACTGGGTTTTTACTCAAACCTGTTTGTGGTTCCCAAAAAGGAAGGCACTTTCAGACCAATCCTGGATCTAAAAATTCTAAACAAATTCCTCACAGTTCCATCCTTCAAGATGGAGACCATTCGGACAATCTTACCGATGATCCAGGAAGGTCAATATATGACTACCGTGGATCTAAAGGATTCGTACCTTCATATTCCTATCCACAAAGATCACCATCAGTTCCTAAGGTTCGCTTTTCTGGACAAGCATTACCAGTTCGTGGCCCTTCCCTTCGGGTTGGCCACCGCTCCAAGAATTTTCACAAAGGTGCTAGGGTCCCTTTTAGCGGTACTAAGACCGCGGGGCATTGCAGTAGCACCCTATCTGGACGACATCTTAATACAGGCGTCGTCTTTTCTCAGAGCCAAGGCTCATATGGAGATTGTTCTGGCCTTTCTAAGGTCTCACGGGTGGAAGGTGAACACCGAAAAAAGTTCTCTGTCCCCGCTCACAAGGGTTCCCTTCCTGGGAACACTAATAGACTCGGTAGAAATGAAAATATTTCTGACGGAGGTCAGAAGGTTAAAGCTTCTAAGCACTTGCCGAGCTCTTCATTCCATTCTTCGGCCATCTGTAGCTCAGTGCATGGAGGTAATCGGATTAATGGTAGCAGCAATGGACGTAGTCCCTTTTGCTCAAATTCATCTCAGGCCACTACAATTGTGCATGCTCAAACAGTGGAATGGGGATTATTCAGATTTGTCTCCTCAAATCCAACTGGACCAGGAAACCAGAGATTCTCTTCTCTGGTGGTTGTCTCAGGATCACCTGTCTCAGGGAGTGTGCTTCCGCAGACCGGAGTGGATCATTGTAACGACCAACGCCAGTCTGTTAGGCTGGGGCGCGGTCTGGCGCTCCCTGAAAGCTCATGGCCTATGGTCTCGGGAAGAGTCTCTTCTCCCGATAAACATTTTGGAACTGAGAGCGATATTCAATACGCTCCAGGCATGGCCTCAGCTAGCGGCGGCCAAGTTCATCAGATTCCAGTCGGACAACATCACGACTGTAGCATACATCAATCATCAGGGAGGAACAAAGAGTTCCTTAGCGATGAAGGAAATAACCAAGATAATATGTATAGAACACAAAAGAAAAGAAGGCGCCAACATAGTGTGAATCTGTATTGAAAGTTGTTCACTCCCCACACATTAATCGTACTTACAAGAAGTAAGGCACTTGAGAAGTGCTACAACGGCTTTCTGGAACATTAACAGCTGTCCAGGTAGCTGATCTCTCGTGATGAAAGTGAAATCCTTGATGCCGTATATGATATGCAAATGCCTTGCAGCTATGACCCCTCTTGCAGTATTACTCTCTCTCGTAGTATCTGCCTTAGGAGAAATGCCCAAACCAGGTGGGCTAGCAGCTGGAATCCGTATGCAAAAATGGATAGAAATTTTTTTTCTCAAGCATAAAATATCACTCAAGCCGTGATAAAGATATAGTCTAAAAACAAATGTTTATTTAGTAAACATATAATCACAACGCGTTTCCCGGTCTGTCTTGACCGCTTCCTCAGGTGAATATACTATATCAAAAATACACAGCTTATATTCGCTTTGCTCGGCGTCTAAGCCTAAACAAGGCGCATGCGTGAAGGAGTGTGCAATACCCAAACTAAAAGTGGGTGTGTATCTACGCCCTTATGATTGGTGCTAGGGTCCCTTTTAGCGGTACTAAGACCGCGGGGCATTGCAGTAGCACCCTATCTGGACGACATCTTAATACAGGCGTCGTCTTTTCTCAGAGCCAAGGCTCATATGGAGATTGTTCTGGCCTTTCTAAGGTCTCACGGGTGGAAGGTGAACACCGAAAAAGTTCTCTGTCCCCGCTCACAAGGGTTCCCTTCCTGGGAACACTAATAGACTCGGTAGAAATGAAAATATTTCTGACGGAGGTCAGAAGGTTAAAGCTTCTAAGCACTTGCCGAGCTCTTCATTCCATTCTTCGGCCATCTGTAGCTCAGTGCATGGAGGTAATCGGATTAATGGTAGCTGCAATGGACGTAGTCCCTTTTGCTCAAATTCATCTCAGGCCACTACAATTGTGCATGCTCAAACAGTGGAATGGGGATTATTCAGATTTGTCTCCTCAAATCCAACTGGACCAGGAAACCAGAGATTCTCTTCTCTGGTGGTTGTCTCAGGATCACCTGTCTCAGGGAGTGTGCTTCTGCAGACCGGAGTGGATCATTGTAACGACCAACGCCAGTCTGTAAGGCTGGGGCGCGGTCTGGGGCTCCCTGAAAGCTCATGGCCTATTGTCTAGGGAAGAGTCTCTTCTCCCGATAAACATTTTGGAACTGAGAGCGATATTCAATACGCTCCAGGCATGGCCTCAGCTAGCGGCGGCCAAGTTCATCAGATTCCAGTCGGACAACATCACGACTGTAGCATACATCAATCATCAGGGAGGAACAAAGAGTTCCTTAGCGATGAAGGAAATAACCAAGATAATATGTATAGAACACAAAAGAAAAGAAGGCGCCAACATAGTGTGAATCTGTATTGAAAGTTGTTCACTCCCCACACATTAATCGTACTTACAAGAAGTAAGGCACTTGAGAAGTGCTACAACGGCTTTCTGGAACATTAACAGCTGTCCAGGTAGCTGATCTCTCGTGATGAAAGTGAAATCCTTGATGCCGTATATGATATGCAAATGCCTTGCAGCTATGACCCCTCTTGCAGTATTACTCTCTCTCGTAGTATCTGCCTTAGGAGAAATGCCCAAACCAGGTGGGCTAGCAGCTGGAATCCGTATGCAAAAATGGATAGAAAAATTTTTTCTCAAGCATAAAATATAACTCAAGCCGTGATAAAGATATAGTCTAAAAACAAATGTTTATTTAGTAAACATATAATCACAACGCATTTCCCGGTCTGTCTTGACCGCTTCCTCAGGTGAATATACTATATCAAAAATACACAGCTTATATTCGCTTTGCTCGGCGTCTAAGCCTAAACAAGGCGCATGCGTGAAGGAGTGTGCAATACCCAAACTAAAAGTGGGTGTGTATCTACGCCCTTATGATTGGTTCTCAACGGTGAAACAGGAACCAACCAGACGTGTTCTAAAAACACACCTCGACTACGTGTTTAGGGGAAATACCAAAACATTGCACAATCTAAAAGTGTATGCCGGTTGGATGATACGATTGCCACCAATTAAGTGGAATATTATACTAAGTAAAAGTATCAAGTCACTGATATATATTAGAATGTTGCGGTAAAAAGTAACAAAAAGTACAATAAATAGCAAACAGTGACACTGCTCTACAAGAACAATAAGTACGTATGTACAACCCCAGATTGGGATGCTTCTCCTTCATGCGTTTACACAAAGATAGCAACGCTGTGCCATATAACAACTGAAATAGCTAATTCCACTGTTGGCAAAATAAATATAAAACCCATAATACATAAAACATAAACTAAGTTCTGTTTTAAATAAATACAAAAATATATAAAAATATATAGATATCATAGATGTATAAAATAATAACAAAGAAGAAAAAATATATTTATGCGTGTATGATATTTGCATATGCGTCGGGCTCTACGAACCATAATGCCCCACAACACATCCTCCTCATATTTAAGATTCTAAAATCTAATACAACTTATTGAAAGCTAAGAGAGTAAAATGATACCCAGATACCAAGGCAATATCACCCCAAATATAAACTAACCTCCCAGTACAGTAAAATGGAACTAACATAAAAAAGAATATGGAGAAAGCCTACTACTAACTGTTAAAATAATGGACTCTAACCTAATTAAATGCCGCCATGTCTAGATTCTCATTCAGGCCATATGGATTCAAGGTTTTCATTTTCCAGATCCAGTATGTCTCCCTTTGTCTTAGGTCAATTAATCTATTTTTGCCCCATTTTAAAGAGATTTGTTCAATTGGAAAAATACTATATAAATCTGTCTGTCCATCATGACAACATACTCCATGTCTAGAGACACTGTGTTTAATACAGGAATTCCTCACATTTCTCATGTGTTCCCCCCATCTTTTTTTTAGGGGTCTTGAAGTTCTCCCTATATACTGTAGGCCACATTTGCACTCCAGTAGATATATTACGAAAGAGGAATCGCATGAAAAATGAGTTTTTATCTCAAATTCTTCCTTTGTAGAAAAAGACATAAATTTCAACTTCTCCCCCTTCGTGAATTCACACAACCCACAATTCGCTCTATTGCATTTATAGAAACCTTTCTTATTAGACAGCCAATTTTTTGTCTTATGTTCTTTATTTCTTCCAAATTTCCTCATCACTATTTTGCTGGGAGCAAGTTTATTTTTAAGTGAAGGGGCTCTTTTAAAAGTACATATAGGATTTTCATCTAAAATGTTTTTTAGTACCGGATCATTCAATAGAATATTCTAATGTTTACGGACAATTCTCTTAATTTTATCATGATTTGAAGTATATTTAGTTATAAATCTAAGATTTTTATTAATTTTGTTATTATTAGTGCCTTTTCCATCTAAATTGCTGCATTCTGCATTATCTTTCGCTTTTGAGGTTTTAAAAAATTCAGATCTATCTTTATTCCTTGCCTTCAAAAAGCTCTCCTCTATTAGATCCTTAGGATAATCTTTTTCCAAGAATCTACTTTTTAGGATTCCTGCTTGTTCATCAAAAAGAGTTAAATTTGTACAATTTCTACGGATTCTAGAGAACTGATTGTAGGGTATATTCTTCTTCCATGCTTTATAATGGTTGCTTTTATAATTCAAGTAACTATTTGTGTCCACTGTTTTAAAGTGTTTTAGTCAAAATATGACCTACTTGGTCCCAATATAGTACCAAGTCCAAAAATTCAATATAATCTGCATTAATATTATGAGTGAACTTAAGTCCCATATTATTTTCATTTAGTGATCTCTTCTGTACCTTCCCAAATAAAAATAAGATCATCTATAAAATAACCAAGATAATCAGGTGGGCGGAGGATCACTCTTGCCACCTATCTGCAATTCACATCCCAGGAGTAGACAACTGGGAAGCGGATTTCCTAAGTCGTCAGAGTTTTCACCCGGGGAGTGGGAACTCCATCCGGAGGTATTTGCTCAGCTGACTCAGTTTTGGGGCATTCCAGAGTTGGATCTGATGGCGTCCCGTCAGAACACCAAACTTCTCCTTTACGGTTCCAGGTCCAGGGATCCCAAGGCGGCATTGATAGATGCTCTAGTAGCGCCTTGGTCCTTCAATCTGGCCTATGTCTTTCCACCGTTTCCCCTTCTCCCTCGGCTGATAGCCAGAATCAAACAGGAGAAGGCCTCGGTAATTCTGATAGCGCCTGCGTGGCCACGCAGGACTTGGTATGCAGACCTAGTGGACATGTCATCTGTCCCGCCATGGACACTACAATGAGGCAGGATCTTCTAATACAGGGTCCATTCAAGCATCCAAATCTAGTTTCTCTGCAGCTGACTGCTTGGAGATTGAACGCTTAATTCTATCCAAGCGTGGGTTCTCTGAATCAGTCATAGATTCTCTGATCCAAGCTAGAAAACCTGTCACCAGGAAAATTTACCATAAGATATGGCGAAAATATCTTTGTTGGTGTGAATCCAAGGGTTACTCGTGGAGTAAAATTAGGATTCCAAGAATATTGTCCTTTCTCCAAGAAGGATTGGAGAAAGGTTTATCAGCTAGTTCCTTAAAGGGGCAGATATCCGCTCTGTCGATCCTTTTACTCAAGCGTCTGGCAGAAGTACCAGATGTTCAAGCATTTGTACAGGCATTAGTCAGAATCAAGCCTGTCTGTTTAGTTCTTTCAGTTCTTCAAGGGGTTCCGTTTAAACCTTTACATTCCATAGATATTAAGTTATTATCTTGGAAAGTTTTGTTTTTGGTAGCTATATCTTCTGCTCGAAGAGTTTCAGAATTGTCTGCTTTGCAGTGTAATTCACCCTATCTGGTGTTCCATGCAGATAAGGTAGTTTTGCGTACAAAACCTGGTTTTCTTCCTAAAGTTGTTTCTAATAAGAACATTAACCAGGAAATCATTGTTCCTTCCTTGTGTCCTAATCCAGCTTCTAAGAAGGAACGGCTTTTGCACAATCTTGATGTGGTTCGTGCTTTGAAATTCTATTTACAAGCAACTAAGGATTTCAGACAAACATCATCTTTGTTTGTTGTCTATTCTGGTAAGAGGAGAGGTCAAAAAGCGACGGCTACCTCTCTTTCCTTCTGGTTGAAAAGCATCATCCGATTGGCTTATGAGACTGCTGGGCAGCAGCCTTCTGAACGAATTACAGCTCATTCCACCAGAGCTGTGGCTTCCACTTGGGCCTTCAAGAATGAGGCTTCTGTTGAACAGATTTGTAAGGCAGCGACTTGGTCTTCACTGCATACTTTTGCCAAATTTTACAAATTCGATACTTTTGCTTCTTCGGAGGCTATTTTTGGGAGAAAGGTTTTGCAAGCAGTGGTGCCTTCTGTTTAGGTTACCTGTCTTGTTCCCTCCCTTCATCCGTGTCCTAAAGCTTTGGTATTAGTATCCCACAAGTAAGGATGAATCCGTGGACTGGATACACCTTGCAAGAGAAAACAGAATTTATGCTTACCTGATAAATTACTTTCTCTTGCGGTGTATCCAGTCCACGGCCCGCCCTGGCAATTAAGTCAGGTTCAAATTTATTGTTTAAACTACAGTCACCACTACACCCTATGGTTTCTCCTTTTTCTCCTAACCGTCGGTCGAATGACTGGGGGGGGGCGGAGCCAGAGGGGGAGCTATATGGACAGCTCTGCTGTGTGTTCTCTTTGCCACTTCCTGTAGGGAATGAGAATATCCCACAAGTAAGGATGAATCCGTGGACTGGATACACCCCAAGAGAAAGTAATTTATCAGGTAAGCATAAATTCTGTTTTTATCACATTGTATCATTTGTCACCATCATTATTTATCACACTATATACTTTTCATCATTTCATCACTATTTTTCTATGTTAAACACATAGTCAAAGGAATCCTTTTCTGTTCAGTTGCGCAATAATCCCACTTAATAATTACAACCTTAGGGAGAGATCCATCCCCTATTTTTGTATATAGACTGTTTGTAATCTATTACAGCTGATTGTACAGTTTATAGTATTTCATTATTGCACAATTGGAACTTAAGCTAACCCCTTAAGTATCCTATTGTAGATTTATTGTACCTCTGCATTGTACTGTATTTTAACCATATTTTAATTGTATTATTTATTCTTTTGATGTACAATTTACTCATGGATCCATGGTTTTAATTTGAATGTTTTGTATAATAAATTTGAAATATTGATGTAATGTATTGATACTTCTTTTATCGACGTTCATTTTATTCAGACCCAGCCTCCGTCAGGTTTGGCGCTTTGGTACTCTTTTGCTCTCTCCATGTTAAGAGCTATGATGCTTATTTATTTATTTTTATCCTACTTTTGCATAAGCATTTTTTCCCATTCCTGAAACTGCTATATGAGGAAATTAGATATTTTGTTTAAATGATGTTTTTTCTTTTTACATTTTGCAAGATGTCTCAATCTGATCCTGCCTCTGATGTTGCTGTAGAAACCATACTGCCTGAACACAGTTCTACCAAAGCTAAGTGTGTCTGTAAATTACCTGATGTTATTTCTTCAGCCCAATTATGTGGCATCTGTCATGATAAGCTTTTGCATGCCGATAATGTTTCTTTTAGTACTAATACACCATCTGTTGTTCCTTCAACGTCTAAAGTACATGATATTCCTGCAGATGTAAATAATTATATTGCTGCAGCTATAGATACGGCTATGTCTGCTATTCTGCTTTCAAATAAAGTAAAACTTCTCATAAATCTAATGAAATTTGTATTGACCAACAGCATACTGAAATATCCTCTGCTGATGAGGATTTGTCTGGTTCAGAAGATCCTGATTCTGAATTTGACAAATCTTCCTATCTGTTTAAGATCGATTATATTCGTTCTTTATTGAAGGAAGTTCTGGTTACTTTGGGTATTGAAGAGTCTATTCTTCTTGATAATAAAGCCAGTAAATGTTTGAATACTGTTTTTAAACCTCCTAAGGTTGCTCCTGAGGTTTTTCCTGTTCCAGATGCTGTTTCTGATATGATTACTATAGAATGGTCTAAGCCTGACGTTTCAATTCCACTCCGGCATTATTCGAACTGCAGTGTGTAATGTTCATTACCACTCGTTATCCCCAGAAGGTACACGCCCTGAGGAAGCCCCAATGACGTTTGGTCACATGGGGGGTGAAACGGCCGTTGGCGTGTGACGTCAATTCTCACAGCTGAGAACCGGGTCCTGAGTTTACTCTATGCACGCTGCAAACAAAGCTTAACAGCCACGGAAGAAAACAGGCTCTGTCTCCGGATTAAACTGCTTTAAAGGAACTCAAAGGAGGAGGATTCCCAATACTAACAAGTCACTGTAACGTATGAATGGACTTACGAGTCTAGACAATCTATAAAGGAATGTACCTTCTGGGGATAACGAGTGGTAATGAACATTACACACTGCAGTTCTAATAATGCCGGAGTGTAACTGAAACGTCATTTAAACTGCATAGCAATATATTTCATAAGATTTATTTGTTTGCTATGATAAATGTGTTTCTTAATACGGCTTTTATTACGCACTTAGTATTATATAAACATAGATCCCTATATGTTACCATGGTAGTGGTTACCTTTTAGTAATATTTGTGCTACCCTCTGTTTGGGGAGTTGTTTATTGAACCTAGTGTGTAAATCGTCAAGCATGTATGTATCTCTTATATTGCTTCATAATACAGTGTTATATAACAATTGGCATAGATCCTCAGGTGATATTTTCTCAAGATAACAGATTTCCAATTTTATTGGGTTATCCTCTGAGAGAGGTGTTGCCATTTAACCTTTTACTGTGTGGTGAGTTACTTAGCATAGATCCCCATTGATATCCATGGTAGCAGATTCCTGTGGGTACACAGGGCTACCCGCTGGTAGGGGTGTTGCGAATTAACCACTTTAGCTTAATAAGGACCTTGCTTGTATCGAGTTAACTTTTAGTGAGCTGGCCAGCTTTTTCTATTTATTTAGTTTATACATTGTTGCTTAATGAAATGTTTTTATTTATTTGCACATAGAAATAAATTTAACTGATACTTATTGTGTGTGTGGTCTTCGCTTAGGGGACCCAGCTGTTGATTGATTTGCACTGGAGCGGAGATTACCTGACTACAATAAATGTTATATATATTTTTTCAATGTGTGTCATTGACTAAATTATTTTTTGCAGTGCTGAAAGCCCTGGCTTTTGTAGGGGGCACGATGGTGTCCTCTCTTGTTTCTCTCTATTTTTGGAAGTAAAGATATGTGTGTAACAGGGTCTGCACCCAAGTAACAATTTTAAAAAAAATAACATTGTTTCCTCTCCCCAGTAAAATAGTGTATTTTTATATATATATATATTTCATGTAATTGGCAAGAGTCCATGAGCTAGTGACATATGGGATATACAATCCTACCAGGAGGGGCAAAGTTTCCCAAACCACAAAATGCCTATAAATACACCCCCCACCACACCCACAATTCAGTTTTTTTTTACAAACTTTGGTTTAGGTGGCAAAGTAAGTTTGTGCTAAGATTTCTACGTTGATATGCGCTTCTCAGCATGCTGAAGCCCGGTTCCTCTCAGAGTGCAGTGAATGACAGAGGGATGTGAAGGGAGTATTGCCTATTGAATACAATGGTCATCCTAACAGGGATCTATTTCGTAGGTTCTCTGTTATTGGTCGTAGAGATTCATCTCCTACCTCCCTTTTCAAATCGACGATATACTCTTATATACCATTACCTCTGCTGATTCTCGTTTCAGTACTGGTTTGGCTATCTACTTTATGTAGATGAGTGTCTTAGGGTAAGTATGTTTTCTTTTATTTAAGACACTCTCAGCTATGGTTTGGCACTTTATATTTAAAGTTCTAACTATGTTTTGTACTTATATTTGCCATGATTCAGGTTAATCAGTATATTTCCTTTTTGCAGACTATCAGTTTCATTTTGGGAAATGCATATTAAAAAAAAAAAAAAAAATTCTTACCTGAAATTTTAAAATTGACTCTCTTTTCTAAATTGCGGGCTGTTAGGCTCACCGGAGCGCAAAATGCTATAATTTATTGCATCATTCTTGGCGCGAGACTTTTTTAGCGTGAGAATTGTGTTTGTTTACGTAATTTCGTCATTTCCGGTGTCTTAGTTGGCGCCGAGAGTTTTCACGTAGTTGCGTCATCTATGACGCTCGTGTTTGTTGCAGACGTTCTTGGCGCCAAAAAAAATATTTTGTCAGTTGTGGGCGTCATACTTGGCGCCAGATTTTTGACATTATTTAAGTCTTTATTTCATTTTGCTTCTGGTTTCGAGAGGCTTATTTTGTTTGCATTTTTTCCCATTCCTGAAACTGTCATATAAGGAAATTGATATTTTGCTTTATATGTTGTTTTTTCTCTTACATTTGCAAGATATCTCAAAACTGTTCCTGTATCAGAAAACACTGTTGGATTCCTGCTGACTGATATCAGTCCTACCAAAGCTAAGTTCATTTATTTTAATGTTATGAATTTTTATCTTTAGCTATGGTTTGTAATAGGTTATCATGATAAACTTTTACATGCAGAGAAAATGTCCATCAGTATTAATGCATTGTCTATTGCTATTCTTTTAACATCTAATGTACAAGATATACCTGGGAATTTATAAGAATATTTTTCTGATTCTATTCAGAAGGCTTTGTCTGCCATCCCGCCTTCTAATAACATGTAAAGGTCTTTTTTAAAACTTCTCATTTAGTTGATGAATTTTCAAATGACCGACAACATACTGAATTATCCTTCTCTGATGAGGATTTATCTGATTCAGAATATCCTTCATCAGATATTGACACTAATAAATCTACTTTTTTATTCTTAAATGGAGTACATTCGTTTTTTTTAAAAAAAGTGTTGATTATATTGGATATTGAGGAGACTAGTCCTCTTGATTTTAAGGCTAGCTAACATTTTAATTCTGTTTGTTAACCTCCTGTGGTTACTTCAGAGGTTTTTTTCCAGTTCCTAATACTAGGGAATGGAATAGGCCTGGTACTTCTTTTATTCCTTCTTTAAGGTTTTAAAAATTGTATCGTTTGCCAGCAGTTAGTTTGAAGTTTTGGGAAAAGATCCCCAAAGTTAATGGGGCTATCTCTACTCTTGCTAGACGTACTACTATTCCTATGGAAAATAGTATTTATTTTAAAGATCCTCCAGATGGGAAACTTGTATCTTATCTAAGGAAAATTAATGTATTTTCAGGTCCTTTTCTTAGGCCTGCAATTTCTATGGCTGATGTTGCAGCAGTTGCATCTTTTTTGGTTGGAAACTTTAGCGCAACAAGTATTGGATTATGATTTGTTTAGCACTGTTAACTTGATTCAACATGCTAATAATTTCATTTGTGATGCCATTTTTTGATATTATCAAAATTGAGGTTAAATCTATGTTTCTCTTGTTAAGTTTATCCAGTCCACGGATCATCCATTACTTATGGGATATTCTCCTTCCCAACAGGAAGTTGCAAGAGGATCACCCACATCAGAGCTGCTATATAGCTCCTCCCCTAACTGCCATACCCAGTCATTCTCTTGCAACCCTCAACAAAGATGGAGGTTGTAAGAGGAGAGTGGTGTTTTATACTTAGTTTATTTCTTCAATCAAAAGTTTGTTATTTTTAAATGGTACCGGAGTGTGCTGTTTATCTCAGGCAGAATTTAGAAGAAGAATCTGCCTGCATTTTCTATGATCTTAGCAGAAGTAACTAAGATCCATGGCTGTTCTCACATATTCTGAGGAGTGAGGTAACTTCAGAGAGGGAATGGCGTGCAGGTTTTCCTGCTATAAGGTATGTGCAGTTAATATTTTTCTAGGGATGGAATTTGCTAGAAAATGCTGCTTATACCGGATTAATGTAAGTAAAGCCTTAAATGCAGTGATAGCTACTGGTATCAGGCTTATTAATAGAGATGCATACTCTTATAAAAATGTAATATAAAACGTTTGCTGGCATGTTAATCGTTTTTATATATGTTTGGTGACAAAACTTATTGGGGCCTTGTTTTTTTCCACATGGCTGGTTTGATTTCTGCCTAGAGACAGTTTCCTGAAGCTTTCCACTGTTGCAATATGAGTGGGAAGGGCCTATTTTAGTGCTTTTCTGTGCAGATAAAAATACTGACAGAGACATTCAGCTTCCCTCTGCATGATACAGGACATCTCTGAAGGGCTCAAAAGGCTTCAAAGTCGTGTTTGAGGAGGGTAACAATCACAGTAGACTGTGGCAGTTGTTGTGACTGTGTTTAAAAAAACGTTTTTGTCATTTATTATTCTGTTTTTGTTATTAAGGGGTTAATCATCCATTTGCAAGTGGGTGCAATGCTCTGCTGACTTGTTACATACACTGTAAAAATGTTGTAAGTGTAACTGCCTTTTTTCACTGTTATTTCAAATTTTGACAAAATTTGTTTCTCTTAAAGGCACAGTAACATTTTTTTTATATTGCTTATTAACTTGCTTTAAAGTGTTTTCCAAGCTTGCTAGTCTCATTGCTAGTCTGTACAAACATGTCTGAAACAGAGGATACTTGTTCATTATGTTTAAAAGCCATGGTGGAGCCCCATAGGAGAATGTGTACTAAATGTATTGATTTCACCTTAAACAGTAAAGATCAGTCTTTATCTATAAAAGAATTGTCACCAGAGGGGTCTGTCGAGGGGGAAGTTATGCCGACTAACTCTCCCCACGTGTCGGACCCTTCGCCTCCCGCTCAAGGGACGCACGCTAATATGGCGCCAAGTACATCAGGGACGCCCATAGCGATTACTTTGCAGGACATGGCTGCAATCATGAATAATACCCTGTCAGAGGTATTATCCAGATTGCCTGAATTGAGAGGCAAGCGCGATAGCTCTGGGGTTAGACGAGATACAGAGCGCGTAGATGCTGTAAGAGCCATGTCTGATACTGCGTCACAATATGCAGAACCTTAGGACGGAGAGCTTCAGTCTGTGGGTGACGTCTCTGATTCGGGGAGACCTGATTCAGAGATTTCTAATTTTAAATTTAAGCTTGAGAACCTCCGTGTATTGCTTGGGGAGGTATTAGCTGCTCTGAATGACTGTGACACAATTGCAGTGCCAGAGAAATTGTGTAGGCTGGATAAATACTATGCAGTGCCGGTGAGTACTGATGTTTTTCCAATACCTAAAAGGCTTACAGAAATTATTAGTAAGGAGTGGGATAGGCCCCGGTGTGCCCTTTTCCCCACCTCCTATATTTAGAAAAATGTTTCCAATAGATGCCACTACACGGGACTGATGGCAGACTGTCCCTAAGGTGGAGGGAGCAGTTTCTACTTTAGCAAAGCGTACCACTATACCGGTTGAGGGCAGTTGTGCTTTTTCAGATCCAATGGATAAAAAATTAGAGGGTTACCTTAAGAAAATGTTTATTCAACAAGGTTTTATTTTACAGCCCCTTGCATGCATTGCGCCTGTCACTGCTGCAGCGGCATTCTGGTTTGAGGCCCTGGAAGAGGCCATCCATACATCTCCATTGACTGAAATTGTTGACAAGCTTAGAACTCTTAAGCTAGCTAACTCATTTGTTTCTGATGCCATTGTTCATTTGACTAAACTAACGGCTAAGAATTCCGGATTCGCCATCCAGGCGCGTAGGGCGCTATGGCTCAAATCCTGGTCAGCTGATGTGACTTCAAAGTCTAAATTACTCAACATTCCTTTCAAGGGGCAGACCTTATTCAGCCTGGTTTGAAAGAAATTATTGCTGACATTACTGGAGGTAAGGGTCATACCCTTCCTCAGGACAGGGCCAAATCAAAGGCCAAACAGTCTAATTTTCGTGCCTTTCGAAATTCCAAGGCAGGTGCAGCATCAACTTCCTCCGCTTCAAGACAAGAGGGAACTTTTGCTCAATGTAAGCAGGCCTGGAAACCTAACCAGTCCTGGAACAAAGGCAAGCAGGCCAGAAAGCCTGCTGCTGCCTCTAAGACAGCATGAAGGAACGGCCCCCTATCCGGCGACGGATCTAGTAGGGGGCAGACTTTTTCTCTTCGCCCAGGCGTGGGCAAGAGATGTTCAGGATCCCTGGGCGTTGGAGATCATATCTCAGGGATATCTTCTGGACTTCAAAGCTTCCCCTCCACAAGGGAGATTTCATTTTTCAAGGTTATCTGCAAATCAGATAAAGAAAGAGGCATTCCTACGCTGTGTGCAAGACCTCCTAGTAATGGGAGTGATCCATCCAGTTCCGCGGACGGAACAAGGACAGGGTTTTTATTCAAATCTGTTTGTGGTTCCCAAAAAAACAGGGAACCTTCAGACCAATTTTGGATCTAAAGATCTTAAACAAATTCCTCAGAGTTCCATCTTTCAAAATGGAAACTATTCGGACCATCCTACCCATGATCCAAGAGGGTCAGTACATGACCACAGTGGACTTAAAGGATGCCTACCTTCACATGCCGATTCACAAAGATTATCATCGGTTCCTAAGGTTTGCCTTTCTAGACAGGCATTACCAATTTGTAGCTCTTCCCTTCGGGTTGGCTACAGCTCCGAGAATCTTTACGAAGGTTCTGGGCTCACTTCTGGCGGTTCTAAGACCGCGAGGCATAGCGGTGGCTCCGTATCTAGACGACATCCTGATACAGGCGTCAAGCTTTCAAATTGCCAAGTCTCATACAGAGATAGTTCTGGCATTTCTGAGATCGCACGGGTGGAAAGTGAACGAGGAAAAGAGTTCTCTATCCCCACTCACAAGAGTCTCCTTCTTAGGGACTCTTATAGATTCTGTAGAGATGAAAATTTACCTGACGGAGTCCAGGTTATCAAAGCTTCTAAATGCCTGCCGTATTCTTCATTCCATTCCGCGCCCTTCGGTGGCTCAGTGTATGGAGGTGATCGGCTTAATGGTAGCGGCAATGGACATAGTGCCATTTGCGCGCCTACATCTCAGACCGCTGCAATTATGCATGCTAAGTCAGTGGAATGGGGATTACACAGATTTGTCCCCTCTGCTAAATCTGGATCAAGAGACCAGAGATTCTCTTCTCTGGTGGTTGTCTCGGGTCCACCTGTCCGAGGGTATGACCTTTCGCAGGCCAGATTGGACAATTGTAACAACAGATGCCAGCCTTCTAGGTTGGGGTGCAGTCTGGAACTCCCTGAAGGCACAGGGATCGTGGACTCAGGAGGAGAAACTCCTTCCGATAAATATTCTGGAGTTAAGAGCAATATTCAATGCTCTTCTGGCTTGGCCTCAGTTAGCAACACTGAGGTTCATCAGATTTCAGTCGGACAATATCACAACTGTGGCTTACATCAACCATCAAGGGGGAACCAGGAGTTCCCTAGCGATGTTAGAAGTCTCAAAAATCATTCGCTGGGCAGAGACTCACTCTTGCCACCTGTCAGCAATCCATATCCCAGGCGTGGAGAACTGGGAGGCGGAATTTCTAAGTCGTCAGACTTTTCACCCGGGGGAGTGGGAACTCCATCCGGAGGTGTTTGCTCAATTGATTCATCGTTGGGGCAAACCAGAGTTGGATCTCATGGCGTCTCGCAAGAACGCCAAGCTTCCTTGTTATGGATCCAGGTCCAGGGACCCAGAAGCGATGCTGATAGATGCTCTAGCAGCGCCTTGGTTCTTCAACCTGGCTTATGTGTTTCCACCGTTTCCTCTGCTCCCTCGACTGATTGCCAAACAGGAGAGAGCATCAGTGATTCTAATAGCGCCTGCGTGGCCACGCAGGACCTGGTATGCAGACCTAGTGGACATGTCATCCTTTCCACCATGGACTCTGCCTCTAAGACAGGACCTTCTAATACAAGGTCCTTTCAATCATCCAAATCTAATTTCTCTGAGACTGACTGCATGGAGATTGAACGCTTGATTCTATCAAAGCGTGGCTTCTCCGAGTCAGTCATTGATACCTTAATACAGGCACGAAAGCCTGTTACCAGGAAAATCTATCACAAGATATGGCGTACATATCTTTACTGGTGTGAATCCAAGAATTACTCATGGAGTAAGGTTAGGATTCCTAGGATATTGTCCTTTCTCCAAGAGGGTTTGGACAAAGGATTATCAGCTAGTTCCTTAAAGGGACAGATTTCTGCTCTGTCTATTCTTTTGCACAAGCGTCTGGCAGAAGTTCCAGACGTCCAGGCATTTTGTCAGGCTTTGGTTAGAATTAAGCCTGTGTTTAAACCTGTTGCTCCCCCATGGAGCTTAAACTTGGTTCTTAAAGTTCTTCAAGGGGTTCCGTTTGAACCCCTTCATTCCATGGATATTAAGCTTTTATCTTGGAAAGTTCTGTTTTTGATGGCTATTTCCTCGGCTCGGAGAGTCTCTGAGCTATCTGCCTTACAATGTGATTCTCCTTATCTGATTTTTCATGCAGGTAAGGTAGTTCTGCGTACCAAACCTGGGTTTTTACCTAAGGTGGTTTCTAACAAGAATATCAATCAAGAGATTGTTGTTCCATCATTGTGTCCTAATCCTCCTTCAAAGAAGGAACGTCTTTTACATAATCTGGACGTAGTCCGTGCCTTGAAGTTTTACTTACAAGCTACTAAAGATTTTCGTCAAACATCTTCCCTGTTTGTCATTTATTCTGGACAGAGGAGAGGTCAAAAAGCTTCGGCAACCTCTTTCCTTTTGGCTTCGGAGTATTATACGCCTAGCCTATGAGACTGCTGGACAGCAGCCCCCTGAAAGAATTACAGCTCATTCTACTAGAGCTGTGGCTTCCACCTGGGCCTTTAAAAATGAGGCCTCTGTTGAACAGATTTGCAAGGCCGCGACTTGGTCTTCGCTTCACACTTTTTCAATATTTTACAAATTTGATACTTTTGCTTCTTCGGAGGCTGTTTTTGGGAGAAAGGTTCTTCAGGCAGTGGTTCCTTCCGCTTAATCCCTGCCTTGTCCCTCCCATCATCCGTGTACTTTAGCTTTGGTATTGGTATCCCATAAGTAATGGATGATCCGTGGACTGGATACACTTAACAAGAGAAAACATAATTTATGCTTACCTGATAAATTTATTTCTCTTGTAGTGTATCCAGTCCACGGCCCGCCCTGTCATTTTAAGGCAGGTCTAAAATTTAATTAAACTACAGTCACCACTGCACCCTATGGTTTCTCCTTTCTCTGTTTGTTTCGGTCGAATGACTGGATATGGCAGTTAGGGGAGGAGCTATATAGCAGCTCTGCTGTGGGTGATCCTCTTGCAACTTCCTGTTGGGAAGGAGAATATCCCATAAGTAATGGATGATCCGTGGACTGGATACACTACAAGAGAAATAAATTTATCAGGTAAGCATAAATTATGTTTTTTAGCTATTTTAGCTAGAAGAACTTTGTGGCTTAAATCTTGGAATGCTGATTTGATTTCTAAATCCAGATTTCTATTTTCTTTCCTTCCAAAGTAATAAATTATTTGGTTCACAGTTGGATTCAATACTTTCAACTGTTACTGTGGGGAAGGGAGTATTTTTGCTTCAAGATTAAGTTATAAAGGTAAATCTTAAGCTTATATCTGTTTTTGTTCTTAATAAGGAACAGAAACCCAATTCTTCCCCAAGTAATGTGTTTCTACTTGGAAGCTTTCTTCAAAATGTAATGAATTCAAGCCATTTAAGAGATCAAAGCCAGCCCCCAAATTCGCATGAAGGTGCAGTCCTTATTCCAGCTTAGCTGGTAAGGGGCAGGTTAAGATTTTTCTAAAGTTGTTTGGTTCAATTCGGTCCAAACTCCTTAGATTAGGGTACAGAATAGGATTCAGAGTAAGACTGCCTGTGAGAAGTCTTTTTCTCTCTCACATATTCCAGCAATCCCAGTAAAGGCTCAGGTTTTCCTGAAGTGTGTTTAAGACCTGGAGTTATCTGGGGTATTCTTACCAGTTCCGTTTCGGGAACGGGGTCTGGGGTTTTATTCAGAACTATTCATTGTCCCAAAGAAAGAAAATCTTTTGATTTGTCATGTAAGACTACCATCTTTCAGAATGGTGATTATAAGGTCTATTCTGCCTTTTGTTCAGCAAGGGCATTATTTGCCCACAATAGACTTACAGGATGCATATCTTCATATTCTGTTTCATTAAGATTATTTTCATATTATTTTTACCAATTTTTTTTTATTTTCATATTATTTTTACCTATTTGTTGCTCTTACTTTTTGGCTTAGCGACAGCTCTAGGAATCTTTTCAAAGGTTCTCAGTGTTTCCTTATTTGGACGATATCTTGGTACTTGCTCAGTCTTTTCGTTCTGCAGAATCTCATACGATTCAACTTCTTTTGTTTCTTCAAAGACATGGTTGGAGGATCTTTCTACCAAAAAAGTTCCTTGATTCCTCAGACAAGGGTCACCTCTTTTAGGTTTCCAGATAGATTGTGTCAATGTCTTTGTCTCTAACAGACAAGAGACAATTTATGTTGGAACCTTCAGTCTTTATTATTTCCTTCAGTAGCTATATGCATAGAAGTTTTAGGTCTCATGACTGCAGCATCGGGCTCGATTCCCTTTGCTCGTTTTCATATGAGACCTCTCCAGTTTTCAATGCTGAATTAATGGTGCAGGGATTATTTTAGGATATCACATTTAATATCCTTGAATCCCAATATTCAACTATCTCTGACTTGGTGGTTAGATCACCATCGTATAGTTCTATGGGTCTCTTTGGTTCATCCAACCTGGACTGTGATCATAACAGATGCAAGTTTTTTAGGTTGGGAAGTTGTCTGGGGATCTCTGACAGCACAAGGCGTTTGGAAATCTCAAGAGGCGAGATTACCAATCAATTTGGAACTCTGTGCGATTTTCAGAGCTCTTCAGTTCTGGCTTCTATTGAAGAGAGAGACGTTTTATTGGTTTTCAGACAGACAATGTCACAACTGTGGCGTATGTCAATCATCAGGGTGGGACTCGCAGTCCTCAGGCTATGAAAGAAGTATCTCAGATACTTGCTTGGGCAGAATCCAGCCCCTGTCTAATTTCTGCGGTCCATATCCCAGGTATAGATAATTGGGAAGCGGATTATCTCAGTCATCAAGCTTTACATCCGGGAGAGTGGTCTCTTCACCCAGATGTGTTATTTAAAATTATTCTTCCAGAAATAGATCTGATGGCATCTCATCTAAACAAGAATCTTCCCGCGTACCTATCAGGTCCGGGGATCCTCAGGCGGAAGCAGTGGATGCATTGATATTTCCTTGGAATTTTCAACCTGCCTATATCTTTCTACCAAAAAAGTTCCTTGATTCCTCAGACAAGGGTCACCTCTTTTAGGTTTCCAGATAGATTGTGTCAATGTCTTTGTCTCTAACAGACAAGAGACAATTTATGTTGGAACCTTCAGTCTTTATTATTTCCTTCAGTAGCTATATGCATAGAAAAAAAGGCGCTTGAGAGGTGACATGATTACTTTATATAAATATATTCAAGGCCCATATACAGAGATGGCAGAAGCTCTTTTTATTCCAAGAAAATTGGTTCTGACAAGAGGTCATAATTTAAGGTTGGAGGAAAGGAGATTTAATCTCCTGCAACGGAAACGTATTTTCACTGTAAGAGCAATAAAATTGTGGAACTCATTACCAAAGGAGGTAGTGAATGCCAATACCATAGATACATTTAAAAATAGTCTGGATAAATTTCTGTATATAAACAAAATTCATGGATATGATTGCTAGTATTAAATGGGTCACATTTTAATGGGGTTATTTAAGCTTAACTGGAGCTTTTTGTAAGTATTTTAGATTTGTATAGGTTGAACTCGATGGACTTCAGTCTTTTTTCAACCTTATCTACTATGTTACTATGTTATATTTTTCCGCCTCTAGTTCTTCCTCCAAGAGTGATTTTCAAAATTATCATTGTCGTGAGTGAGCTTGTCTCAGGTGCAGTAATAAAGAGGTCCAGACCAGATATTTATCATACAAGGGCTCACCTCAGGAGAGGTAATCTTTATTACACTGTTGCAACAGTGTCCCAGCACAAGTAACGCAAGACTAACACATTTTCATATACATGCATTTTTATACTATTACAGTAACTTACAAAACAGAGAGCTAATTGGCTGATAATGATTGGCCAATAAATCTCACGTGATTAGTGGTTACTAGGAAAGGGGGGGGGAAAGCAGGTCCTCTATGTTAAAATTTGGGAGATATGTTTTCTTGGAATGTGACCAGAGGCTAGTTGGCTAATTGGATTGAGAAGTTGATACTGTACAGAGAAGCCTTGGATTTCTCCAACATAGGTGTGTCCGGTCCACGGCGTCATCCTTACTTGTGGGATATTCTCCTCCCCAACAGGAAATGGCAAAGAGCCCAGCAAAGCTGGTCACATGATCCCTCCTAGGCTCCGCCTACCCCAGTCATTCTCTTTGCCGTTGTACAGGCAACATCTCCACGGAGATGGCTTAGAGTTTTTTAGTGTTTAACTGTAGTTTTTATTATTCAATCAAGAGTTTGTTATTTTAAAATAGTGCTGGTATGTACTATTTACTCAGAAACAGAAAAGAGATGAAGATTTCTGTTTGTATGAGGAAAATGATTTTAGCAACCGTTACTAAAATCCATGGCTGTTCCACACAGGACTGTTGAGAGGAATTAACTTCAGTTGGGGGAACAGTGAGCAGTCTCTTGCTGCTTGAGGTATGACACATTCTAACAAGACGATGTAATGCTGGAAGCTGTCATTTTCCCTATGGGATCCGGTAAGCCATGTTTATTAAGATAGTAAATAAGGGCTTCACAAGGGCTTATTAAGACTGTAGACTTTTTCTGGGCTAAATCGATTCATTATTAACACATATTTAGCCTTGAGGAATCATTTAATCTGGGTCTTTTGATAAGATTATATCGGCAGGCACTTTTTTAGACACCTTATTCTTTAGGGGCTTTCCCCAAATCATAGGCAGAGCCTCATTTTCGCGCCGGTGTTGCGCACTTTGTTTTTGAGAGGCATGACATGCAGTCGCATGTGTGAGGAGCTCTGATACATAGAAAAGACTTTCTGAAGGCGTCATTTGGTATCGTATTCCCCTTTGGGCTTGGTTGGGTCTCAGCAAAGCAGATACCAGGGACTGTAAAGGGGTTAAAGTTAAAAACGGCTCCGGTTCCGTTATTTTAAGGGTTAAAGCTTCCAAATTTGGTGTGCAATACTTTTAAGGCTTTAAGACACTGTGGTGAAATTTTGGTGAATTTTGAACAATTCCTTCATATTTTTTCGCAATTGCAGTAATAAAGTGTGTTCAGTTTAAAATTTAAAGTGACAGTAACGGTTTTATTTTAAAACGTTTTTTGTACTTTGTTATCAAGTTTATGCCTGTTTAACATGTCTGAACTACCAGATAGACTGTGTTCTGAATGTGGGGAAGCCAGAGTTCCTTCTCATTTAAATAAATGTGATTTATGTGACAATGACAATGATGCCCAAGATGATTCCTCAAGTGAGGGGGAGTAAGCATGGTACTGCATCATTCCCTCCTTCGTCTACACGAGTCTTGCCCACTCAGGAGGCCCCTAGTACATCTAGCGCGCCAATACTCCTTACTATGCAACAATTAACGGCTGTAATGGATAATTCTGTCAAAAACATTTTAGCCAAAATGCACACTTATCAGCGTAAGCGCGACTGCTCTGTTTTAGATACTGAAGAGCATGACGACGCTGATAATAATGGTTCTGAAGGGCCCCTAAACCAGTCTGATGGGGCCAGGGAGGTTTTGTCTGAGGGAGAAATTACAGATTCAGGGAACATTTCTCAACAAGCTGAACCTGATGTGATTACGTTTAAATTTAAGTTGGAACATCTCCGCGCTCTGCTTAAGGAGGTATTATCCACTCTGGATGATTGTGACAATTTGGTCATCCCAGAGAAGCTATGTAAAATGGACAAGTTCCTAGAGGTCCCGGGGCTCCCAGAAGCTTTTCCTATACCCAAGCGGGTGGCGGACATTGTAAATAAAGAATGGGAAAGGCCCGGTATTCCTTTCGTCCCTCCCCCCATATTTAAAAAATTGTTTCCTATGGTCGACCCCAGAAAGGACTTATGGCAGACAGTCCCCAAGGTCGAGGGAGCGGTTTCCACTTTAAACAAACGCACCACTATACCCATAGAAGATAGTTGTGCTTTCAAAGATCCTATGGATAAAAAATTAGAAGGTTTACTTAAAAAGATGTTTGTTCAGCAGGGTTACCTTCTACAACCAATTTCATGCATTGTCCCTGTCGCTACAGCCGCATGTTTCTGGTTCGATGAGCTGGTAAAGGCGGTCGATAGTGATTCTCCTACTTATGAGGAGATTTTGGACAGAATCAATGCTCTCAAATTGGCTAATTCTTTCACCCTAGACGCCACTTTGCAATTGGCTAGGTTAGCGGCTAAGAATTCTGGGTTTGCTATTGTGGCGCGCAGAGCGCTTTGGTTGAAATCTTGGTCAGCTGATGCGTCTTCCAAGAACAAGCTACTTAACATTCCTTTCAAGGGGAAAACGCTGTTTGGCCCTGACTTGAAAGAGATTATCTCTGACATCACTGGGGGTAAGGGCCATGCCCTTCCTCAGGATCGGCCTTTCAAGGCCAAAAATAAACCTAATTTTCGTCCCTTTCGTAGAAACGGACCAGCCCAAAGTGCTACGTCCTCTAAGCAAGAGGGTAATACTTCTCAAGCCAAGCAAGCTTGGAGACCAATGCAAGGCTGGAACAAGGGAAAGCAGGCCAAGAAACCTGCCACTGCTACTAAGACAGCATGAAATGTTGGCCCCCGATCCGGGACCGGATCTGGTGGGGGGCAGACTCTCTCTCTTCGCTCAGGCTTGGGCAAGAGATGTTCTGGATCCTTGGACACTAGAAATAGTCTCCCAAGGTTATCTTCTGGAATTCAATGGGCTTCCCCCACGGGGGAGGTTCCACAGGTCTCAGTTGTCTTCAGACCACATAAAAAGACAGGCATTCTTACATTGTGTAGAAGACCTGTTAACAATGGGAGTGATTCATCCTGTTCCATTGGGAGAACAAGGGATGGGGTTCTACTCCAATCTGTTCATAGTTCCCAAAAAAGAGGGAACGTTCAGACCAATCTTAGATCTCAAGATCTTAAACAAGTTTCTCAAGGTTCCATCGTTCAAGATGGAAACCATTCGAACAATTCTTCCTTCCATCCAGGAAGGTCAATTCATGACCACGGTGGATTTAAAGGATGCGTATCTACATATTCCTATCCACAAGGAACATCATCGGTTCCTAAGGTTCGCATTCCTGGACAAGCATTACCAGTTTGTGGCGCTTCCTTTCGGATTAGCCACTGCTCCAAGGATTTTCACAAAGGTACTAGGGTCCCTTCTAGCTGTGCTAAGACCAAGGGGCATTGCTGTAGTACCTTATTTGGACGACATTCTGATTCAAGCGTCGTCCCTTCCTCAAGCAAAGGCTCACACGGACATCGTCCTGGCCTTTCTCAGATCTCACGGATGGAAAGTGAACGTGGAAAAGAGTTCTCTATCTCCGTCGACAAGGGTTCCCTTCTTGGGAACAATAATAGACTCCTTAGAAATGAGGATTTTTCTGACAGAGGCCAGAAAAACAAGACTTCTAGACTCTTGTCGGATACTTCATTCCGTTCCTCTTCCTTCCATAGCGCAGTGCATGGAAGTGATAGGTTTGATGGTAGCGGCAATGGACATAGTTCCTTTTGCGCGCATTCATCTAAGACCATTACAACTGTGCATGCTCAGTCAGTGGAATGGGGACTATACAGACTTGTCTCCGAGGATACAAGTAAATCAGAGGACCAGAGACTCACTCCGTTGGTGGCTGTCCCTGGACAACCTGTCACAAGGGATGACCTTCCGCAGACCAGAGTGGGTCATTGTCACGACCGACGCCAGTCTGATGGGCTGGGGGCGCGGTCTGGGGATCCCTGAAAGCTCAGGGTCTTTGGTCTCGGGAAGAATCTCTTCTACCGATAAATATTCTGGAACTGAGAGCGATATTCAATGCTCTCAAGGCTTGGCCTCAGCTAGCGAGGGCCAAGTTCATACGGTTTCAATCAGACAACATGACAACTGTTGCGTACATCAACCATCAGGGGGGAACAAGGAGTTCCCTGGCGATGGAAGAAGTGACCAAAATCATTCAATGGGCGGAGTCTCACTCCTGCCACCTGTCTGCAATCCACATCCCAGGAGTGGAAAATTGGGAAGCGGATTTTCTGAGTCGTCAGACATTGCATCCGGGGGAGTGGGAACTCCATCCGGAAATCTTTGTCCAAATCACTCAACTGTGGGGCATTCCAGACATGGATCTGATGGCCTCTCGTCAGAACTTCAAAGTTCCTTGCTACGGGTCCAGATCCAGGGATCCCAAGGCGGCTCTAGTGGATGCACTAGTAGCACCTTAGACCTTCAAACTAGCTTATGTATTCCCGCCGTTTCCTCTCATCCCCAGGCTGGTAGCCAGGATCAATCAGGAGAGGGCGTCGGTGATCTTGATAGCTCCTGCGTGGCCACGCAGGACTTGGTATGCAGATCTGGTGAATATGTCATCGGCTCCACCATGGAAGCTACCTTTGAGACGAGACCTTCTTGTTCAAGGTCCGTTCGAACATCCGAATCTGGTCTCACTCCAGCTGACTGCTTGGAGATTGAACGCTTGATCTTATCGAAGCGAGGGTTCTCAGATTCTGTTATCGATACTCTTGTTCAGGCCAGAAAGCCTGTAACTAGAAAGATTTACCACAAAATTTGGAAAAAATATATCTGTTGGTGTGAATCTAAAGGATTCCCTTGGGACAAGGTTAAGATTCCTAAGATTCTATCCTTCCTTCAAGAAGGATTGGAAAAAGGATTATCTGCAAGTTCCCTGAAGGGACAGATTTCTGCCTTGTCTGTGTTACTTCACAAAAAGCTGGCAGCTGTGCCAGATGTTCAAGCCTTTGTTCAGGCTCTGGTTAGAATCAAGCCTGTTTACAAACCTTTGACTCCTCCTTGGAGTCTCAACTTAGTTCTTTCAGTTCTTCAGGGGGTTCCGTTTGAACCCTTACATTCCGTTGATATTAAGTTATTATCTTGGAAAGTTTTGTTTTTGGTTGCTATTTCTTCTGCTAGAAGAGTTTCAGAATTATCTGCTCTGCAGTGTTCTCCTCCTTATCTGGTGTTCCATGCAGATAAGGTGGTTTTACGTACTAAACCTGGTTTTCTTCCAAAAGTTGTTTCTAACAAAAACATTAACCAGGAGATTATCGTACCTTCTCTGTGCCCGAGACCAGTTTCAAAGAAGGAACGTTTGTTGCACAATTTGGATGTTGTTCGCGCTCTAAAATTCTATTTAGACGCTACAAAGGATTTTAGACAAACATCTTCCTTGTTTGTTGTTTATTCCGGTAAAAGGAGAGGTCAAAAAGCAACTTCTACCTCTCTCTCTTTTTGGATTAAAAGCATCATCAGATTGGCTTACGAGACTGCCGGACGGCAGCCTCCCGAAAGAATCACAGCTCATTCCACTAGGGCTGTGGCTTCCACATGGGCCTTCAAGAACGAGGCTTCTGTTGATCAGATATGTAGGGCAGCGACTTGGTCTTCACTGCACACTTTTACCAAATTTTACAAGTTTGATACTTTTGCTTCTTCTGAGGCTATTTTTGGGAGAAAGGTTTTGCAAGCCGTGGTGCCTTCCATCTAGGTGACCTGATTTGCTCCCTCCCATCATCCGTGTCCTAAAGCTTTGGTATTGGTTCCCACAAGTAAGGATGACGCCGTGGACCGGACACACCGTTGGAGAAAGTAATTTATCAGGTAAACATAAATTCTGTTTTTAACTTGAGTTTCAGATATTTAGAAAACAATGTATGGGAGAAGCCATAACTTTAAGATGTACTGATACATACTTATTAGGCTAAAAGTAAGTTGTTAAAGATACGTCACTTTTTAGGTCAGGGGTGAATTGCTGGAAAATACAGTAATATATCTGCAGTTTCAGAGAAGAGTTCAGAAAAGAAAAGGAAGTTTGGTTAAACATATAAAATAATGAAAATAGAATAAGCAGCTCATAACATTCCCCCCTTTGATCGCAAACGTCAAAGTGCCGCGATCACAAAAAGTAAATGCGACTCATGGCGGTTTGACAATCACAATGCTATTAGTACATGGGTGCTCGCGTCCAAGGTGGTTCACAGGACTACAAGAGGGTAAGCAAAAACAAGGTAGGAGTGAAGTTATTAGGTAGTAGACAATTCCGCTATTACCGGACGCTAGTTGCCATCGGGTGGAGTAGACAACTACCTAAACATTCCTATGCTGTATATGTGTGTGTGGCATGACATATGTATGGGGCATGACATAGTGCAGAAACAGCCCCTCCCAGATTTATTAACAACAATTAACAATCCCTATCATTTTTGCAGAGTTGATGGTGAATAGTGGGTTGTCAGGCAGTATCATGGCATGTTTGGGAGGTGAAGGAATCCTGCACCTGTGAAGGAAATATAGAGAGTGTAAGTATAAGGTAATGCAATATGAAAGCAAAATCAAACAATACAGAAAGACAATGAAGAAATAGAAACCACTAGGGAGGGAAAAAGGAGTGGGGTATGGGTATACAGGCTATGACCGGGGTAGCCATCAAGGTAGATGATGGTCCATGGTCTGTCCGTGACCAGTTTCCCAATGTAGGAAAGTTCTAGATGAT
Organism: Bombina bombina; assembly: GCF_027579735.1. Lineage (NCBI taxonomy): Eukaryota > Metazoa > Chordata > Amphibia > Anura > Bombinatoridae > Bombina > Bombina bombina. The sequence goes on from NC_069501.1 coordinate 635,648,988, forward strand.
CCTAGGGACGTAGTGCATCCTGCATAGGGATAAGACAGGGAAATTTAGGGCACAGCTGGTGGTTAGACAATAACATTGTAAGGTCAAGAGGTCAGAAGAGATATAGAGTAGGAGAGAAGTAGGTGAACAAGTATTTGGGAGAAGAATGAGACACAGTGAAAACATTCTTGCATGTAGAGATTAGACCAGGTACACATTGTCTACAGCAACACATCAGTATAAGGCATACTATAATAACAATGCCATACAGAAAAAGGGAGTGTATCCATCCCAAATTAGGTAGCCAATTACATGATGATGTCCTGATGATTCAGGTAGACACCAACGGCCGGGAGGATAGCTCGACCAGTTGAATCTCCAGCATACTGTTGGACAAGGGGGAGCAGCAAGCTTCCAGATTCACGTTTATTGCGAATTGGGCCCAAGGGCAGCGTGGGGACAACACGGATGGTTGGGGTTACCACACCCAGGAAGCAGATTGCTGTATAGTTACCAGGGAGGACTGACACCGCTGTCTGTCCACATATCCAATACAACCCAGGGGGTGGTCTGCTGAGGAAAGATTGTACAAGGGATGGGGAAACAAAAGTACAATTGGGGCCCTGGAGGAAACAAAAAAGTGCAGTGAGATTATGATTCACAGTTAGGATCATACCAGAGGAATTTACCAGCCGGAAATGAGTGCCATTACTGGAGATTACATACTCACATAGGGAAGCACCCAACCGCACCGTACCTTGGCCAATTTCCCTGCAGATAGTACCATATGAGGTGCCTCCCAAAGAGATAAAATTACTTGATAGGTTGAACAATGGTGTACCTGGAGGAATAAAAGTAGACAAATCAAAGGTAAACAAATCAACATTAAGACCCATAAGAGGAATACCCCCCTTTTGATGAGTGGGAATGCGAGCACAAATATAACAATTTCCCTCGGTGTGATTGGCTATAGTTTGGAGTAGGACAACGTGTGAGTTTAGTCCCCATTCACCTAAAGAATAGTTCTCTGTGGACAATTGGGCATTAGGTAAATTATCATTATGGGGGAAAGAATCATGGGGGTAAATAGGGGTTGTGGCAGAGGTAGTTACAGGGGAACGTCAAGCAAGAAGGGGTGACTTTCGTTTCTCAGCTACCCACTTCATAATTTTCAAACAACATTCACTAGTGGGGCTATGCAAATAGACTGGATAACAAACCCCTTAGGACCTTTAAATACGAACTTTGAGTATAATTACTTGTTGAGTGCAGCTAGTAGTAGGAGGAAAAACTGCCACAGATACAAGGTTACCAGAACAAGAGTATTTAGTAAAGGGGTTAGGACAAACACACCGACCAGAAGACACATATTGGGAAATAGAGTAAGAGAGCATGGTCAAAAGTGTGACACAAAACAAAGGAGACATATTGAGGAATGTTACTCAAGATATCAACAGAGGAGTGAGACAATGAAAATAAGAGTTAGAAAGCCAGATCTTTCAGTTTCACTCATTCAGATAGTGGGATTTTACTATTTCTGGTTAGTCTGAGTTTCAAACCAGGAAGGGTCTGAATTAATCACTCGTCGTCAGGGGTCTTGGTTACCCCTTCTTCAGAGGCCTTGGTTGCCCCAGCTTCTTCTTTCTTTGCTCTGTTGCAGGCTGCTTCTTTTTCTGGGCTGTATCTTTTACACATGGAGTAGTGGATCCAAGAGTCGACCTTGGAAACTTTAATAGTTGTTGGAGTAGTCAGCAAAACCAGTAAGGACCTTTCCAGAGAGGCTGCAGTAGCTTTTGTTTATAGGTCTGGACTAAAATAAAGTCACCTGACTGGAAGGGATGTGCAGTCACGTCCAATGGCAAAGACTGAGAGAGAGAGACATGTCTGTGGAGAGAATGTCTGCAGTTGCAAAAGATAAGCAGTTAGTTATACATCACCTACTGCAAGGTCAGGCAGGTGTAAGGTGTTGGCACTATACAAAGGAGATGGCCTACCAAACAACAGTTCATATGGTGAGAGCTTGAGGGTCCCCCTATGGTTTGTGCAAGTTCCAAACAGTGCCAGGGGCAAAAAGCATCTACCCATTTAAGGCTTGCTTGAGAACACATTTTTGCAATAGTCTGTTTTAGGGTCTGGATCTTTCTTTCCACTTGGCCTGAGCTTTTCTGGATGCCAAGGGGTATGGGGATGCCAAGTAAAGCCTAAGGCTAATGTCAGTTGCTGAATAATATTACTTGTGAAATGTGTTCTTCTGTTAGATTCAATTACTCTGGGGAGGCCAAACCTGGGTATGAGTTCTTTTAGCATTCACTTGGCAACTTCTTGGACTTTCACAGTTCTTGTAGGAAAGGCCTCGACCCATCCAGTAAGTTGGTCCACTATCACAAGTAAATGTTTGAAACCCCTACAGGGAGGTATGTCAGAAAAGTCAATTTGTAAACATTCAAAAGTTTGAAATGCCCATGGGCATCCGCCTGGTGGGCCTTTAGGTTCCCCCCTTGGATTGAATTGAGCACGTCTCACAATTCAATACAACCCATTTTGCAGCTTTATGGGGGGGGGGGGCAAACCACTGTCTGTTAAGGGTTTCAGCAAGTTGTGTGGTACCTCAGTGTGTTTGGTTATGCAGAAAGGATAGCATATGAGAGAGGTGCGGTTGAGGTAGAGCAGGGCATCCATCTGGAGTGGACCAGATACCAAAAGAGTCACAGGTAAGACCAAGAACAGTCCAGAGGTGCACAGTTTGTTCAGGAAGAGAAGTGTAAAGAGAAGACAATGTAGTGTAAATGGCAGAGAAGCTGCATGCTAAGCAATTTGATCAGCATAACTATTACAAAGTGAAATGGGTTTATGTGAGTGGGTGTGTGCTTTGCAATGCATGACAGAGATGGAAGTGGGTAAATGGATTGAGTCAAGGAGTGCAGAAACTTGTGGTGCATTGGCAATTTGGGTACCAGCAGAAGTTAGAAAACCCCTTAATTTCCATAATTGACCAGTGGCATATACAATCCCTAAAGCATATTTACTATCAGTGTAAATGTTTACTGACCTGTCCTTTGAGAGCTGACAAGCAAGTGTGAGTGCATGTAGCTCAGCCGCTTGGGCACTGTAGTGAGATGGGAGGGGCTCGGCCTCTATAACAGAATCTGTTATGACTACACCAGAAACATTCACCATCCTCAAACTTCTATCACAGAACAGTGTCCAATCCAGGCTAGGTAGAGGCACATCAGAGAGGTCATCCCTTGGTTTCGAGGAAAAGAGAGATACAGATAAACAGTCATAGTGTGGGGTACCATCATCAGGAAGAGGTAACAAAGTTGCTGGGTTGAGAGAGGTACAGTGGATGATAGTGATATTAGAAGGTACAAGAAGCAATGTCTCATACCTAGTGAGACGTTGGTTTAAAAAAATGTTGTGTATTTGATTGAGTAAGAGGTGTACTGCGTGTGGCACATAAATGTGTAAAGAATGTCCCTGTACAAGCTCCTTTGCCCTTTATTTTGGCATTTGAAATAGCTGATTTAGCCTGTGGTATTCCCACCTATAGTAAAAGTTTTATACTGGAGTCTCAGCTATCAATCAGCCTAAGTAAACAAGCCAGCATAAGAAACCACACTCACAGTGGGGTGCAGGATAGTTAAAGGGACAGTTTACCCAAATTAAGAATATTTTGAATTGAAACTGCTGACATAGTTAAATATACTAGTGCTGAGCATACAATAAACCTCATTTTCTTTCTCTCTAAATATTTTTTGAAATCTCAGATTTTATATCAGTTTGCCTATACCCCTTTAAATATTTTTTTTTCTTTTTTTTTTCTGCGGCCACTCTGGTTTCCCTGCCTTCAGTGCATAGCACATGCTCCATCCCCTGGCTCCGTGTTGAGCAGTGAGCAGTTTTTTTTTTAGAGCTTGAATACATTCAGGTCAGTGATATCTCTCAGTTCGCAACTTACTTGAAGAGAAAAGGAAAACGTTTGCAATATGCAATTCCACTCCTGTATTTGAACACACTTTTACACAGACCTGTATGTATTCAACTCAGAAGTCAAATCCACATCGGCATGAAGCCTTAATCAGCTGGAAAACAAATGTAACTTTTTTTTTTTTATTCTACTGCTAGTCTCTCAGATTGCAGCGCAAACCGCAAAGACTGCAGGCAGGCAGCAGCTGTCATCAGTTCAGTTTGCCTTACAGAGAGGATTGATTTACACTGCCTAAATATCTGCTATCTAAACGGCAGGTTTAATATTATATATACAAGGAAGGGTCTGTGCACAAGGTAATTATGTAACCAAAGTATTGTAAAACAATATAAAAAAAAAATATAAAAATTCATCCAGGTTTTATGCAATTATTATGCTCCCAGAGACAGTTAAATGTAAAGTGTGGGGAGTGATATTTTAATTTATTTTGTTAGCTGCCGATTGTGTGTGCACATTGGAGGTTTACTGTCTTTAGCATATCATTTACTAAAGCACTTTGATTGGCCATGGGGCGGGGTAATAGAGCATTGTAGAACTGCCCTTTTATCAGGGCATTCCAGGGACAATTAGCTGAACTGCAAAGAAGAAGATAAAAAATGTAAAAAAAATATATTTTACAAACTACTACATTTTATGTATTCTCTTCTTTTCTTGTTAATCCAGTGTTATTGCTACTCATGAACCCCTTTCCCATGAGTGAACTGGTCCTTTAAGTAATAAAATGACAATTTTCCATTGCTCTGTCTAAGCACTGAGCTCCGATTTTACAGACAAATATAACACAATGAGATTATCTTATCTAAAATTCAACCCATTGCAATCAACTGTGTTTTGAAAGCATAAAACCAGCTACTTCATATATATACAAATAAACTTGCAAATGCAATTTCTTCTATATTTTATACTATGCAGCTTGTATAACAAGTCATTGTAAAATTGTTTTTATATTAATGTATTTTCAGTGTACTGTCCCCATAAGGGCTGACCATTTATCATGTATATTACATATTCAACCTTATTGTCTTATTTACCATCAAAACTCCACCTCCCAACTGCATCACAACCTGCATATACTTAAATATTTATTGCAAAAGAAACAGACCCAAATACTTTAGATACATCTAATGAAACACAGTCCATAATACAGCAAAGAAGTAGAACTCCAATGGCAAACAAGACAAGTTTTTTTTTTTTTTATCTTTTCCACAAACAAATACTTGCAAATACAACATACTTAACCCATTAATCATATACCAGAAAAACTCTCATATATACTAGAGCGTGACAAAAATCACACACACCATCGCACTTTCAAAGTCCTTAGTTACTTCACTTGCAAAAAACAATATATTTTATATGCCTCAAACAGATGGAAACACATTAAATCTCTCATCAGCCCATGCATAAAACAAATATCACTTAAAACTAAAACAAAAATGCTATTATTGGCACACAAAATTAAGAACATACATATGACTTTAAAACTAAGTTACAGCAATAACAAGCAAATCATTACAGCATCAAATTTCTTAGCTAAGAATCCCTGATACACACACACACACAGCTCTAGCCTGCATCAGACATCAAAGCCAGCTTTCTTTTGCAGCGATTGTACACAAAATTCATATCAACTCGCATACCGCAAATATTTCACTCCCAGCATTTATTCTTACACAATTTTAACATACTTAAAACTTTTAGTGACACAGAAAACACATTTTCATTTGGGTTTTGACGTCCGCAACCCTACTATTCTCAAAAAAGATAATAGTAGTCCATCTGGTCAGGGCATAAATCAACCAGAAGATTGCGGAGGGCAATTAATTTAGAGAGCTCAAAGGACCCAAATCTCGGCCACCTTAATTCAGGATCATGGCCGAGAGTATAGGAAACTCAGAGCTCTGTGCACAAAGTATAAGGTCTCTTTTTTATATATAACCAAGCAGTACTGAGTTTTCCCTAATTTGTATATACTTTAGCAAGGGGAGAGTCTTTATCTACTTTAGACAGCCGGGATTACATTTTTATATCCCTGTTCCTTAAAGTGACTGTAAATTTTGATGACAAAGTGCCTCAAAAACAGGGGCACTTTAACTCCTCAAAATCCACACCTCACTTTAATCCCTAATCAAGTCCCTGCAGTTACCGGACGGACACTTCCTCAACGTCCCTGCCTAGCTGGAGAGATTAGCACTATAGTCAATCAAGTCCCTGCAGTTACCGGACGGACACTACCTCAACGCCCCTGCTTAGCGGGAGAGATTAGCACTATAGTCAATCAAGTCCCTGCAGTTACCGGACGGACACTACCTCAACGCCCCTGCTTAGCGGGAGAGATTAGCACTATAGTCTCAAGTCACAATATGTCTTGGATCACTATTTCTGCCTCTGTAAAATCCCTACCACCTGAAACTTTATTTTATAGTGGGATGGCACCCTAATGGTGTTTAACTGCCAGACAGATGTCCCACTGAATTTAATAGTGATCCAGTATATAAAACAAAAACAGGGTAAAAGACCCACAACATATATTACACGTACATGAACACAAAAGACAAGAAGACACTCACAGACTGGTCCAAGGGGTAGATTGTGTCCGTTGTTTGTGGTCTGTTCCTCAGGACGTACTCCCTTATCGCCCCCTGGGAGTCCCTGGCCAACAAGACAAAACCTTACACAGGTAAGCTATAGACCTGAATCAGATGGGTGCGCGCAGATGTTGGTTCCCAGCCAGGGAGGCACAGAAGGTCGACCTGAAGCACGTCCCACCAGAGTCGCCAAGTTACTGTCGTGAGTGAGCTCGTCTCAGGTGCAGTAATAAAGAGGTCCAGACCAGATATTTATCAAACAAGGGCTCACCTCAGGAGAGGTAATCTTTATTACACTGTTGCAACAGTGTCCCAGCACAAAACACAGTAACGCAAGACTAACACATTTTCATATACATGCATTTTTATACTATTACAGTAGCTTACAAAGCAGAGAGCTAATTGGATGATAATGATTGGCCAATAAATCTCACGTGATTAGTGGTTACTAGGAAAGGGAAAAAAAACAGGTACTCTATGTTAAAATTTGGGAGATATGTTTTCTTGGAATTTGACCAGAGGCTAGTTGGCTAATTGGATTGAGAAGTTGATACTGTACAGAGAAGCCTTGGATTTTACCTTGAGTTTCAGATATTTAGAAAACAATGTATGGGAGAAGCCATAACTTTAAGATGTACTGATACATACTTATTAGGCTAAAAGTAAGTTGTTAAAAGATACATCACTTATTAGGTCAGGAGTGAATTGCTGGAAAATACAGAAGTAATATATCTGCAGTTTCAGAGAAGAGTTCAGAAAAGAAAAGGAAAAGTTTGGTTAAACATATAAAATAATGAAAATAGAATAAGCAGCAATCGTTTGTGCTGCTGGTGGCTCCAGCATGGCAGTGCAGGTTTTGGTATGTGGATCTTGTTCGGATGTCCAGTTGCCAACCTTGGCCACTTCCACTAAGGCCAGACCTTGTATCTCAAATCATTAAATTTGATGGTATGGAAATTGAACGCTTAGTGCTTAGTCATAGAGGTTTCTCTAACTCAGTGAATAATACTATGTTGCAGGCTCGTAAATCTGTGTCTAGAAAATTTATTACCGAGTTTGGAAGACTTACATTTCATGGTGTTCTTTTCATAAATTCTCTTGGCATTCTTTTAGAATTCCTAGAATTTTACAGTTTCTTCAGGATGGTTTAGATAAGGGTTTGTCTGCAAGTTCCTTGAAAGGACAAATCTTTGCTCTTTCTGTTCTGTTCCACAGAAAAATTGCTAATCTTCCTGATATTCATTGTTTTGTACAGGCTTTGGTTCGTATCAAGCCTGTCATTCAGTCAATCTCTCCTCCTTGGAGTATTAATTTGGTTTTGAGGGCTTTACAGGCTCTTCCGTTTGAGCCTATGCATTCTCTGGACATTAAATTACTTTCTTGGAAAGTATTGTTCCTTTTGGCCATCTCTTCTGCTAGAAGAGTTTCTGAATTATCTGCTCTTTCTTGTGAGTCTCTTTTTCTGTTTTTTCATCAGGATAAGGCGGTTTTGCGGACTTCATTTAAATTTTTAACTAAATTTGTGAATTCCAACAACATTAGTAGAGAAATTATTGTCCCTTCGTTGTGTCCTAATCCCAAGAATTCTCTGGAGAGATCTTTTCATTCTTTGGATGTGGTAAGAGCTTTGAAATATTTTGTTGAAGTTACTAAAGATTTCAGGAAGACTTCTAGTCTATTTGTTATCTTTTCTGGTTCTAGGAAAGGTCAGAAGGCTTCTGCCATTTCTTTGGCATCTTGGTTAAAGCTTTTGATTCATCATGCTTATTTGGAGTCGGGTAATTCCCCGCCACAGGGGATTACGGCTCATTCTACTAGGTCAGTTTCAACTTCCTGGGCTTTTAAGAATGAAACTTTTGTTGATCAGATTTGCAAAGCAGCTACTTGGTCTTCTTTGCATGTTTTTTACTAAATTCTACCATTTTGATGTTTTCCCTTCTTCAAAAGCAGTTGTTTGGTAGAAAAGTACTTTAGGCAGCTGTTTCAGTTTGATTCTTCTGCTTATAATTTCAGTTTTTTTCATTATAAAGATTAAAACTTTTGATTTGGTTTGTGGATTAATTTTACAGCGGAATTGGCTGTCTTTATTTGTATCCCCTCTCTCTAGTGACTATTGCGAGGAGTTCCACATCTTGGGTATTTGCTATCCCATACGTCACTAGCTCATGGACTCTTGCCAATTACATGAAAGAAAACATAATTTATTTAAGAATTTACCTGATAAATTAATTTTTCATATTGGCAAGAGTCCATGAGACCCACCCTTTTTATGGTGGTTATGATTTTTTTGTATAAAGCACAATTATTCCAATTCCTTGTTGATGCTTTTGCTCCTTTCTTATCACCCCACTTCTTGGCTATTAGTTAAACCGAATTGTGAGTGTGGTGGGGGGTGTATTTATAGGCATTTTGAGGTTTGGGAAACTTTGCCACTCCTGGTAGGAATGTATATCCCATACGTCACTAGCTCATGGACTCTTGCCAATATGAAAGAAATGAATTTATCAGGTAAATTCTTACATACATTATTATATACATACATACATATATATATATATATATATATATATATATATACAGTAAAGTAGAAATAACTGCAACATCCAAAATGTTTCAAAGTAAATTGTTTAAGCCTTTAAATATTGAAACAAAGTTCTGATCCGGAGGGTACAGTATTCATTCACCAATATGTAACAAAAGTACTGATCCAATAGAGGTTCCCCCTACACACGCCCTGTGCATTTAATAGAAGACAGCAGGTAACAGCCCATTAATGCAGTGTTTCACAGCTCTAGAGCATAGCAGGTTTATGTATATTTAAACTACACACAGGTATAAGGTAAACAATCAGGGGGAAACCGTGTTCCCAGGAGGCACTACCGCCTCGACTCACCACCCCACGGGTGCACCGATTGACCTCTTGTCTGGTGTGTATATTCAGCGTCCCTTAGGCATCAAAACTCTAGAGCTGACTTTATCCAAACAGCTGTGGCGTCTTCGGCAGAGCGTCCCACTATGCGGGAGGGGGTGTGTTCCGATCCTCTGACATCATGTGGTTTCCGTAAACCAATTGGAGAAGAGATCTGTATTACTTGAAAAAAGACCTCCGTGAACTTTGGAGCTTAGAGTCCTTAGACCGTTGCTGCAGCCCAGTAAAGTGCTCAGCAAAAGGAAGAATTTTGCAGACAACGGTCAATATAGATAAAACTTCATCTTTATTGTAGAAAACATTAAAACACTCCAGGGGTCATCACAAGTACACAACACGAGTGTCCGCTAACATGTTTCGGCCCTCAGGCCGTAATCATAGCTAAAGGACTATGCACCTGAGTTTCTTAAAAAGCAACAGGAACTCTTTGATTGGTTTAAAATTGAAGGCGTGTTGTGTAAAGGTTAACCCTTTGGGAACCAACTTTAATTTACATACATATATGAATGTGTATATTGCCCTTCTAAGAATTAAATCTAATCAATACTAGGTAACCGACGTTATTGCATAAATTGCTGTACTACTTGCTAATATACAATGTAGAGCTTTAAGATGAACTTAGTAAATAAAACATAGGTATTACAATAATAATGCTAATATTAACCCTTTAAGTTCATAGTAGAATAAATAATTCTATAGTTCCTGTACGATATTTATCGACAGGTTAATCTCACTAGTATACACTTTAAAAATTCAAGAAGTATGTTTCTTAGTCGTCTATTGGTATAACCTAAAGAATTGAGAGTAATAATAATAATAATAATCTAAACTGTACTCAACTAGATTATTATCCTAGACTGTACTTAACTAAAGTGACTATGAAATGTGAACAAATATAAAACATTCCATATAAAATCCAAAAAATTAATTGAGTGTGTAAATATATCAGACAAAGAGGATAGAGATCAGAAAGCTGTTAGTATTGGATTTATTATAGGTAGACCTTTTATGGTGAACCTAATGTGATGTAATACAGGGAACCAGGGGCTCTTAAAGATGTTTAAAGCTGCTATAATATAAACTGAAACATGGGCATTTACACATTATTAGGAGAGCGTAGACAGACCACTGCAGAAGAGGGAAGGGATATTACTCCCAAAAATTAATCAAATCATATTCCGAATTTAGACCCTTCGGTACACGCGTTTGTAATTTAAAAATCCAGAACATTTCCCTCTTCTGCAGTAGTCTGTCTCTATTGCCCCCTCTAGGCGGACAAAACACTCTCTCAATGGCCTGCCACCTAAGTGTTTCCACACTTTTTTGGTGGTATTTCGCAAAGTGCTGCACCAGAGGGGTAGACGCAACACCTGCCTGGATTGTGGACAAGTGATTTCGGATACGTACTTTTACCTCGGTGGTCGTGAGCCCAACGTATTGTAGGTGGCAACTAGTGCAACTCAGGGCATAAACTACATACGTGGAGGTACATTTGAGGCAAGACTGTATGGAATAAACCTCTCCAGTAACTTCAGATCTGACACTATCAGACTGTATTACATGTTCACACACCCTACATTTATTTAGGCACTTGAAGGTGCCTTTATGGGTCAGCCAGGAACTTTGTCCCCTGTCAGTTTTAGGGAGAACAGAGGGAGACAGTAAGTTACCAAGTGTAGTCGTTTTTCTATAGGAACAACGCAGACCTTGAGCAATACAATGCTCCAATTTGTCATCAGCCGCCAAAAATGAAAAATGTTTTTTAATAATTTTACATATATCGGCATATTCCTGACTGTATTCAGTGACAAAGGTCACTCCCTTATGTTCAGCTTTAGACTTAATACCATCCCTGTTTAGAACCGCAGACCTTTCTAGAGGATCAACTTGGCTTCTAGCCTTTCTAATTACATTTGTGTTATATCCTCTGTTCTTCAACCTTTTGGTTAAATCGTCACACTGTTCAGCACATTTTTCTGGCAATGAACAGTTGCGTTTAACCCGGATGAACTGGCCTTTAGCCACAGCAAAAGGTACATGTCTAGGGTGGCAGCTACTTGCGTGCAAGAGGGTGTTACCCGTTATGGGCTTCCTATATATTTCCGTCTCAACTTTTCCATCCGTTGTACCTATAATAGTGATGTCCAAATAATTTATCACATTATCCTGTAGATCACAGGTGAACTTAATTCCAATATTATTGGAATTCAAGTATGTGACAAAGGACATGAACTGTGACTCACTTCCACTCCACACGAGGAGTAGGTCATCTATATAGCGGCCGTAAAAATAAATATATTCTCTGAAGGGGTTTCCATCCCCATAGACGTGGGACAGCTCCCACCAACCCATGAACAGGTTGGCGTAAGAAGGGGCAAACTTCGCCCCCATCGCTGTCCCACGTCTCTGGAGAAAGAAACCACCCTCAAAAGAGAAATAGTTATGGGTTAGCAAGAACTTAAGAACTCTAAGAATAAATTTTCTGAATTCAAAAGAAAAATCTGAAAAAAACTCCAAAAAGTAATTGACCGCTATTAGACCCTCCTCGTGTGGAATGGAGGAATATAGTGCCACTACATCAATAGTGGCCCACCTAAAGCTGGATTGCCAGTCCAGTTGTTCCACTATACATATAATGTCTTTGGTGTCTCGGATATAGCTATGCAGCCTTTGCACTAAAGGCTGCAACAAACTGTCTACCCACTGTGAGACATGTTCCATTAGTGACCCTATACCACTAACAATAGGGCGCCCCCGAACATCCTTAAGGGATTTGTGGACTTTGGGCAAGTGGTGGAAAATGGGCACTACCGGGTGATCAACCACCAAATACTCAAACGTTTTACGATCATAGTGCCCACTTTCCAACCCATCATCCAAAATGTCCAAAAGTTCCCTTTTAAATCCAATTGTAGGGTCCCTAGGAAGAGGAATATAGTCCTCAGTATTGTTCAACTGGCGTAAGGCTTCATTGACATAATCCACCCTGTCCAGCACAACGACAGAGCCCCCCTTATCTGCTGAGCGTATGACTATGTCATCATTGTCTTGTAGCTCTTTAAGGGCGGCCCTCTCGCGACTGGACAGATTGGGTGTTTGGTACTTAGTACTATTCTTGAGTCTAACTAGATCACGCTCCACACGTTTGAAAAAGGTTTCCAGGGTATTACCCCTTGACTGGATAGGGTAAAACAAGGATTTATTCTGGAAGCTACCAGATGCATTTACACTCTCTTTATTAGTGTCAGTCAGAGCCTCCCTAGACAAATTTTCCATATTGATTACATCACAAGTCTCATTAAATGTCAATTTACTAAAATACTGATCTTTAGTGGATACATTCAAATCAGAAACCATTCTATTACCTACAGATTCATATGATTCATTGAAAAAATGTTTCTGCAGTGTCATATTACGTATTAGTTTGTTTACATCCAGAATGGTGTTAAAAACATTAAAGTGATTTGTGGGTGCAAAATTAAGACCTCGGCTCAAAAGGGAAATTTGGGAGTCTGTCAGTGTGAATTTAGACAGATTTATAACATTATTTATTTGTACTTCTGCTTTCCTCTCCGACCTCTCAACTGATAATGCCCCTGGTTCACCTGACCTATCCCGGTGCGTTGGGGAGGAAGAGAAAAAACCTGTTCCAGTTTCCTCTGATCATCTACAGATGCATGTGCTTGAATTGCCACCATACTACTATTATCTTCGACATAATTGGAGGCAGAGTTATTGGATTCTGCATAGTGTATTCCATTAGTGGCCACCTGCATATGGTGATGCTCCGAGGAAATTGGAGCATTAGTGTTATGTGTTATAGTTGACTGACCATTTTTAAGAATACTTCTGGGGAGTTCATCTCCACTAGACGCACCAGTTTCTTCCCCTGATTCAAAATCAGTGTCAGAATAAGTTACCCTCTTAGTCTCTGAGTTATGTGTAGGTACCTGACCTTTACCTTTGTTGTTACTGTTATTCCTTCTATTCCTCGACCTTCCCCTACCTTGTCTTTTAAATGTTGCCTTATCTGAACGTTTCCAAATATAGACCAAGTTATTATTGTAATCATTTTGGTCCCTTACAAATTTTGTATGCTTAATCTCAAGGACTGAATCTTTCACTTTGGCTACCACAGATTTAAGAATAGTATCAAATTTAGCAAAGCTGGCTTCTAACTGACGTAAATTCATCTCAACCTGTAATTCTCCTATCTCATCTCTGATATTTTTGAGGAGATTAGATTTATATGATATTAATAACATCATTAAACGTATTGAACAGTCAGATAGAATATCATTCCAGGCATTAATAAATACAATATCAGTGACATCAAAAGTGGGGAATTTACTCAGTCTCAACCCACGTGGAATAATTTTTAATTTAAGGTAGGTCTCAAGTGTCCAAATGTCCCATTGGAGTTTATGTTCCCTTATCAAAAGCTTTTCCAATTCCTCAAATAAAGCTGATAAAGAATAATTGGATTTGTCAGTTGAAAAAATTCTTTCAATTTCATTAGAAGTAGAGTCTCTTTCAGAAGAGGGCAATAAAGAGTAAAAATGTGTGACCTCCATGGAGAAAAACAAACAAACAAAGGACTGCTCAGATTGCGGATGAAAGCAGTAAAGTGCAACTGGGTAAAACACTTGAAAAATAGAAACAGTAAAGTAGAAATAACTGCAACATCCAAAATGTTTCAAAGTAAATTGTTTAAGCCTTTAAATATTGAAACAAAGTTCTGATCCGGAGGGTACAGTATTCATTCACCAATATGTAACAAAAGTACTGATCCAATAGAGGTTCCCCCTACACACGCCCTGTGCATTTAATAGAAGACAGCAGGTAACAGCCCATTAATGCAGTGTTTCACAGCTCTAGAGCATAGCAGGTTTATGTATATTTAAACTACACACAGGTATAAGGTAAACAATCAGGGGGAAACCGTGTTCCCAGGAGGCACTACCGCCTCGACTCACCACCCCACGGGTGCACCGATTGACCTCTTGTCTGGTGTGTATATTCAGCGTCCCTTAGGCATCAAAACTCTAGAGCTGACTTTATCCAAACAGCTGTGGCGTCTTCGGCAGAGCGTCCCACTATTCGGGAGGGGGTGTGTTCCGATCCTCTGACATCATGTGGTTTCCGTAAACCAATTGGAGAAGAGATCTGTATTACTTGAAAAAAGACCTCCGTGAACTTTGGAGCTTAGAGTCCTTAGACCGTTGCTGCAGCCCAGTAAAGTGCTCAGCAAAAGGAAGAATTTTGCAGACAACGGTCAATATAGATAAAACTTCATCTTTATTGTAGAAAACATTAAAACACTCCAGGGGTCATCACAAGTACACAACACGAGTGTCCGCTAACATGTTTCGGCCCTCAGGCCGTAATCATAGCTAAAGGACTATGCACCTGAGTTTCTTAAAAAGCAACAGGAACTCTTTGATTGGTTTAAAATTGAAGGCGTGTTGTGTAAAGGTTAACCCTTTGGGAACCAACTTTAATTTACATACATATATGAATGTGTATATTGCCCTTCTAAGAATTAAATCTAATCAATACTAGGTAACCGACGTTATTGCATAAATTGCTGTACTACTTGCTAATATACAATGTAGAGATTTAAGATGAACTTAGTAAATAAAACATAGGTATTACAATAATAATGCTAATATTAACCCTTTAAGTTCATAGTAGAATAAATAATTCTATAGTTCCTGTACGATATTTATCGACAGGTTAATCTCACTAGACGACTAAGAAACATACTTCTTGAATTTTTAAAGTGTATACTAGTGAGATTAACCTGTCGATAAATATCGTACAGGAACTATAGAATTATTTATTCTACTATGAACTTAAAGGGTTAATATTAGCATTATTATTGTAATACCTATGTTTTATTTACTAAGTTCATCTTAAATCTCTACATTGTATATTAGCAAGTAGTACAGCAATTTATGCAATAACGTCGGTTACCTAGTATTGATTAGATTTAATTCTTAGAAGGGCAATATACACATTCATATATGTATGTAAATTAAAGTTGGTTCCCAAAGGGTTAACCTTTACACAACACGCCTTCAATTTTAAACCAATCAAAGAGTTCCTGTTGCTTTTTAAGAAACTCAGGTGCATAGTCCTTTAGCTATGATTACGGCCTGAGGGCCGAAACATGTTAGCGGACACTCGTGTTGTGTACTTGTGATGACCCCTGGAGTGTTTTAATGTTTTCTACAATAAAGATGAAGTTTTATCTATATTGACCGTTGTCTGCAAAATTCTTCCTTTTGCTGAGCACTTTACTGGGCTGCAGCAACGGTCTAAGGACTCTAAGCTCCAAAGTTCACGGAGGTCTTTTTTCAAGTAATACAGATCTCTTCTCCAATTGGTTTACGGAAACCACATGATGTCAGAGGATCGGAACACACCCCCTCCCGCATAGTGGGACGCTCTGCCGAAGACGCCACAGCTGTTTGGATAAAGTCAGCTCTAGAGTTTTGATGCCTAAGGGACGCTGAATATACACACCAGACAAGAGGTCAATCGGTGCACCCGTGGGGTGGTGAGTCGAGGCGGTAGTGCCTCCTGGGAACACGGTTTCCCCCTGATTGTTTACCTTATACCTGTGTGTAGTTTAAATATACATAAACCTGCTATGCTCTAGAGCTGTGAAACACTGCATTAATGGGCTGTTACCTGCTGTCTTCTATTAAATGCACAGGGCGTGTGTAGGGGGAACCTCTATTGGATCAGTACTTTTGTTACATATTGGTGAATGAATACTGTACCCTCCGGATCAGAACTTTGTTTCAATATTTAAAGGCTTAAACAATTTACTTTGAAACATTTTGGATGTTGCAGTTATTTCTACTTTACTGTTTCTATTTTTCAAGTGTTTTACCCAGTTGCACTTTACTGCTTTCATCCGCAATCTGAGCAGTCCTTTGTTTGTTTGTTTTTCTCCATGGAGGTCACACATTTTTACTCTTTATTGCCCTCTTCTGAAAGAGACTCTACTTCTAATGAAATTGAAAGAATTTTTTCAACTGACAAATCCAATTATTCTTTATCAGCTTTATTTGAGGAATTGGAAAAGCTTTTGATAAGGGAACATAAACTCCAATGGGACATTTGGACACTTGAGACCTACCTTAAATTAAAAATTATTCCACGTGGGTTGAGACTGAGTAAATTCCCCACTTTTGATGTCACTGATATTGTATTTATTAATGCCTGGAATGATATTCTATCTGACTGTTCAATACGTTTAATGATGTTATTAATATCATATAAATCTAATCTCCTCAAAAATATCAGAGATGAGATAGGAGAATTACAGGTTGAGATGAATTTACGTCAGTTAGAAGCCAGCTTTGCTAAATTTGATACTATTCTTAAATCTGTGGTAGCCAAAGTGAAAGATTCAGTCCTTGAGATTAAGCATACAAAATTTGTAAGGGACCAAAATGATTACAATAATAACTTGGTCTATATTTGGAAACGTTCAGATAAGGCAACATTTAAAAGACAAGGTAGGGGAAGGTCGAGGAATAGAAGGAATAACAGTAACAACAAAGGTAAAGGTCAGGTACCTACACATAACTCAGAGACTAAGAGGGTAACTTATTCTGACACTGATTTTGAATCAGGGGAAGAAACTGGTGCGTCTAGTGGAGATGAACTCCCCAGAAGTATTCTTAAAAATGGTCAGTCAACTATAACACATAACACTAATGCTCCAATTTCCTCGGAGCATCACCATATGCAGGTGGCCACTAATGGAATACACTATGCAGAATCCAATAACTCTGCCTCCAATTATGTCGAAGATAATAGTAGTATGGTGGCAATTCAAGCACATGCATCTGTAGATGATCAGAGGAAACTGGAACAGGTTTTTTCTCTTCCTCCCCAACGCACCGGGATAGGTCAGGTGAACCAGGGGCATTATCAGTTGAGAGGTCGGAGAGGAAAGCAGAAGTACAAATAAATAATGTTATAAATCTGTCTAAATTCACACTGACAGACTCCCAAATTTCCCTTTTGAGCCGAGGTCTTAATTTTGCACCCACAAATCACTTTAATGTTTTTAACACCATTCTGGATGTAAACAAACTAATACGTAATATGACACTGCAGAAACATTTTTTCAATGAATCATATGAATCTGTAGGTAATAGAATGGTTTCTGATTTGAATGTATCCACTAAAGATCAGTATTTTAGTAAATTGACATTTAATGAGACTTGTGATGTAATCAATATGGAAAATTTGTCTAGGGAGGCTCTGACTGACACTAATAAAGAGAGTGTAAATGCATCTGGTAGCTTCCAGAATAAATCCTTGTTTTACCCTATCCAGTCAAGGGGTAATACCCTGGAAACCTTTTTCAAACGTGTGGAGCGTGATCTAGTTAGACTCAAGAATAGTACTAAGTACCAAACACCCAATCTGTCCAGTCGCGAGAGGGCCGCCCTTAAAGAGCTACAAGACAATGATGACATAGTCATACGCTCAGCAGATAAGGGGGGCTCTGTCGTTGTGCTGGACAGGGTGGATTATGTCAATGAAGCCTTACGCCAGTTGAACAATACTGAGGACTATATTCCTCTTCCTAGGGACCCTACAATTGGATTTAAAAGGGAACTTTTGGACATTTTGGATGATGGGTTGGAAAGTGGGCACTATGATCGTAAAACGTTTGAGTATTTGGTGGTTGATCACCCGGTAGTGCCCATTTTCCACCACTTGCCCAAAGTCCACAAATCCCTTAAGGATGTTCGGGGGCGCCCTATTGTTAGTGGTATAGGGTCACTAATGGAACATGTCTCACAGTGGGTAGACAGTTTGTTGCAGCCTTTAGTGCAAAGGCTGCATAGCTATATCCGAGACACCAAAGACATTATATGTATAGTGGAACAACTGGACTGGCAATCCAGCTTTAGGTGGGCCACTATTGATGTAGTGGCACTATATTCCTCCATTCCACACGAGGAGGGTCTAATAGCGGTCAATTACTTTTTGGAGTTTTTTTCAGATTTTTCTTTTGAATTCAGAAAATTTATTCTTAGAGTTCTTAAGTTCTTGCTAACCCATAACTATTTCTCTTTTGAGGGTGGTTTCTTTCTCCAGAGACGTGGGACAGCGATGGGGGCGAAGTTTGCCCCTTCTTACGCCAACCTGTTCATGGGTTGGTGGGAGCTGTCCCACGTCTATGGGGATGGAAACCCCTTCAGAGAATATATTTATTTTTACGGCCGCTATATAGATGACCTACTCCTCGTGTGGAGTGGAAGTGAGTCACAGTTCATGTCCTTTGTCACATACTTGAATTCCAATAATATTGGAATTAAGTTCACCTGTGATCTACAGGATAATGTGATAAATTATTTGGACATCACTATTATAGGTACAACGGATGGAAAAGTTGAGACGGAAATATATAGGAAGCCCATAACGGGTAACACCCTCTTGCACGCAAGTAGCTGCCACCCTAGACATGTACCTTTTGCTGTGGCTAAAGGCCAGTTCATCCGGGTTAAACGCAACTGTTCATTGCCAGAAAAATGTGCTGAACAGTGTGACGATTTAACCAAAAGGTTGAAGAACAGAGGATATAACACAAATGTAATTAGAAAGGCTAGAAGCCAAGTTGATCCTCTAGAAAGGTCTGCGGTTCTAAACAGGGATGGTATTAAGTCTAAAGCTGAACATAAGGGAGTGACCTTTGTCACTGAATACAGTCAGGAATATGCCGATATATGTAAAATTATTAAAAAACATTTTTCATTTTTGGCGGCTGATGACAAATTGGAGCATTGTATTGCTCAAGGTCTGCGTTGTTCCTATAGAAAAACGACTACACTTGGTAACTTACTGTCTCCCTCTGTTCTCCCTAAAACTGACAGGGGACAAAGTTCCTGGCTGACCCATAAAGGCACCTTCAAGTGCCTAAATAAATGTAGGGTGTGTGAACATGTAATACAGTCTGATAGTGTCAGATCTGAAGTTACTGGAGAGGTTTATTCCATACAGTCTTGCCTCAAATGTACCTCCACGTATGTAGTTTATGCCCTGAGTTGCACTAGTTGCCACCTACAATACGTTGGGCTCACGACCACCGAGGTAAAAGTACGTATCCGAAATCACTTGTCCACAATCCAGGCAGGTGTTGCGTCTACCCCTCTGGTGCAGCACTTTGCGAAATACCACCAAAAAAGTGTGGAAACACTTAGGTGGCAGGCCATTGAGAGAGTGTTTTGTCCGCCTAGAGGGGGCAATAGAGACAGACTACTGCAGAAGAGGGAAATGTTCTGGATTTTTAAATTACAAACGCGTGTACCGAAGGGTCTAAATTCGGAATATGATTTGATTAATTTTTGGGAGTAATATCCCTTCCCTCTTCTGCAGTGGTCTGTCTACGCTCTCCTAATAATGTGTAAATGCCCATGTTTCAGTTTATATTATAGCAGCTTTAAACATCTTTAAGAGCCCCTGGTTCCCTGTATTACATCACATTAGGTTCACCATAAAAGGTCTACCTATAATAAATCCAATACTAACAGCTTTCTGATCTCTATCCTCTTTGTCTGATATATTTACACACTCAATTAATTTTTTGGATTTTATATGGAATGTTTTATATTTGTTCACATTTCATAGTCACTTTAGTTAAGTACAGTCTAGGATAATAATCTAGTTGAGTACAGTTTAGATTATTATTATTATTATTACTCTCAATTCTTTAGGTTATACCAATAGACGACTAAGAAACATACTTCTTGAATTTTTAAAGTGTATACTAGTGAGATTAACCTGTCGATAAATATCGTACAGGAACTATAGAATTATTTATTCTACTATGAACTTAAAGGGTTAATATTAGCATTATTATTGTAATACCTATGTTTTATTTACTAAGTTCATCTTAAATCTCTACATTGTATATTAGCAAGTAGTACAGCAATTTATGCAATAACGTCGGTTACCTAGTATTGATTAGATTTAATTCTTAGAAGGGCAATATACACATTCATATATGTATGTAAATTAAAGTTGGTTCCCAAAGGGTTAACCTTTACACAACACGCCTTCAATTTTAAACCAATCAAAGAGTTCCTGTTGCTTTTTAAGAAACTCAGGTGCATAGTCCTTTAGCTATGATTACGGCCTGAGGGCCGAAACATGTTAGCGGACACTCGTGTTGTGTACTTGTGATGACCCCTGGAGTGTTTTAATGTTTTCTACAATAAAGATGAAGTTTTATCTATATTGACCGTTGTCTGCAAAATTCTTCCTTTTGCTATATATATATATATATATATATATATATATATATATATATATATATATATATATACAGGTAGCCCTCAGTTTACACCAGGGTTAGGTTCCAGAAGGAATGGTTGTAAATCGAAACCGTTGTTAATTGAAACCCAATTTATAATGTAAGTTGATGGGAAGTGAGGGAGATAGGTTCCAGGCCCCTCTCAAAATTGTCATAAGTAACACCTAATACATTATTTTTAAAGCTTTGAAATGAAGACTTTAAATGCTAAACAGCATTATAAACCTAATAAAAAAATCACACAACACAGAATACATAATTAAACTAAGTTAAATGAACAAAAACATTTGCTAAACAGCATTATAAACCTAATAAAATAATCACACAACACATACTTCACTTGCATTTTTCTGCAAACCGTTCTTTCTATGCATTCCAATCTGGACTGATTTATAGACAGGAAGATCTTGTTCCTTTGAAATCTGCTCGATAGTGCAGGTCTGGTTAAACTGATTAATTTCAGCTTGCTTGGCTTTGCTACAACACAAGCAGATAGTTCCATCTACTGTCTATTTTAATAAATGCACTGCTTCTCAATGCATTTCAATAGCAGTCACATGACTGGAAATAAAGGTTGTTATTCTGAAACGGTGTAAATTGAACCGTTGTAAAACGAGGACCACCTGTATATATACACACATATATATATATATATATATATATATATATACTCAAAAATAGCAGGGAAGGCGCTCTCCGTTTACAACCACCTTTATTGGTAAACGTTTTCGGGGTCTCCCCCGTCCTCAGACCACTTACATAACAATGATAATACAGCACCTTATAAACCCACTTACCACCACCGTGAGATGAACTTGTTACATAAGCTGAAACTACATACTAGGAGACAGGGAACATTCATCCACTACAATTTTCATAGAAAGCACTTATAGTCCAAATGGACATTGAGTCCCTTTGGATACATAGTATCCAAATTAAAAATCCACTGGGACTCACGTTGTAGTAGACGTCTTGCTCTGTCCCCACCCCTGGCGTTTTTTGGAACATGGTCGATGATAATATATCTGAGATCAGACACCGAATGACCACTAGTGCAAAAATGGCGAATAGTGTGTCCCAGTGTAGGATCCCAGGGTGAGGAACAATTATCCACTAGGTGCTGAAGGACCAATCAATAAATAATCAAATTAACAGCAGGGAACCAGCACACCATAAGCTTCAACCGCCGGGGTGCACTTCTAAACATCCAAATTCTCAAAAATAGCAGGGAAGGCACTCTCCGTTTACAACCACCTTTATTGGTAAACGTTTTCGGGTCTCCCCCATCCTCAGACCACTTACATAACAATGATAATACAGCACCTTATAAACCCACTTACCACCACCGTGAGACATTTTGAAAGAACATTGGGATATTTTATCAAGTGATAAAGCCCTCCCTTTCGCTTCCTGTGTAACACCATTGGTCGGCTTCAAACGTGGGAGATCATTAAAGGACATGCTGTTGAGACCGAATAATGCTGAGAGTTACATGCCGAGCACCTGGTTGAGTACTACCAAGAAGGGTTGCTTCCGCTGCAGTGGATGTACTACCTGTGGTGGCTTAACCTAGAGTAACAATTTTTTACATCCTTGGTCGAATAAAAAATTCTATATCCAGCATAGGGTCACTTGCACGACCACATACATTGTTTATCTGCTACACTGCCCGTGTGGCAGGTTTTATGTGGGCAAGACCCAAGATTACCTCAGGGCAAGGATGGCGAACCACCGGTCAGCAATTCGACTGGCAATTAAGTCCGGTGATTTGGACCAGCCGGTGGCTCGCCATTTTTGCACTAGTTAGTGGTCATTCGGTGTCTGATCTCAGATATATTATTATCGACCATGTTCCAAAAAACGCCAGGGGTGGGGACAGAGCCAAACGTCTACTACAACGTGAGTCCCAGTGGATTTTTAATTTGGATACTATGTATCCAAAGGGACTCAATGTCCATTTGGACTATCAGTGCTTTCTATGAAAATTGTAGTGGATGAATGTTCCCTGTCTCCTAGTATCTAGTTTCAGCTTATGTAACAATTTCATCTCACGGTGGTGGTAAGTGGGTTTATAAGGTGCTGTATTATCATTGTTATGTAAGTGGTCTGAGGACGGGGGAGACCCCGAAAACGTTTACCAATAAAGGTGGTTGTAAACGGAGACTGCCTTCCCTGCTATTTTTGAGTATTTGGATGTTTAGAAGTGCACCCCGGCGGTTGAAGCTTATGGTGTGCTGGTTCCCTGCTGTTAATTTGATTTTATATATATATATATATATATATATATATATATATATATATATATATATATATATATATATATATACACACACAGCTCCACATCTTGGGTATTTCCAGGATCATGTTGGCTCTCACAATAACTTATGCTATAACTTATGCTTACCTGATAAATTCATGCCTTTCACAATGAGGTAGGAGAGATTAAAGGGACAGTCTTACTTTAGATTAAGCTGCAAATATCCCCCTGCACCCTTTCTATATCATGAAGCAGTAACAGTAAAAAAGTTTTTCTAAAATGACTATTGTTCCTGTTAACTTTGAAATGGCTTTGAGGACATCACGATCTGGGCTGCATTAAAGACTTCACTAGTTACAAAAAACTCACTAATTGGATTCAATAGACTGTCAATGCTGTTTAGCAGAGTGCATAGATACAGCCCTGATATAGAAAGCGTTGCAGGAGGAGGAGATTTGCAGCTTAATCTAAAGTAAGACTTTAAGATGACTAAGGTGTAGACTTTCCTTTTAAGTGCTCTCGAAATTTCGGGGATCTTTGCCTCCTCTTTGTTGCCATATTGTAATACCCCAGGAGTAATGAGGTAGCATGTGTGTGTTTATGTATATGTGTGTATAATATAGAGACCTGGTCTACCGCTACCTACTCCTCACTATTACTTTTAAACTATTATACTATTAAACTTCTGGAAATAAAGATTTTGTTTTTATGGATCCCTGTCTGGACTCTACTACTTTCTTGATGGAGATATATATATATATATATATATATATATATATATATATATATATATATATATATATATATATATATATATATATATATATATATATATATATACACACATATACACAGTGTGTGTATATATATATATATATATATATATATATATAATATATGTGTGTGTGTGTGTGGTCAACAAATTTGTCCTGCATGCATAAAGCAAATCTTCCTTTTTTAATAAAGCAAAGAAAATAAAATGATGCCTATATTTCTCCCCATACCAGGGTCAAGGCACAGATCGTCTGCTGTCTACAGATGAAGTGACTAACATCTTGCAGCAACCCCTGGCTCTTGGTTACTTTATATCCACTGCTAAAGCTGGTCCGTTACCTGACTGGTTTTGGTCAGCATGCCCCCAAGCACAAAATCAGTGCCCACTGTTCCTTAAGGTAATTTATCATTTTTTCTTCTTTGTTTTTTGTTTTTTCGTTTTTAAAGATAGTGGATACCGTTTTTGTTGTTGTTGCAAGAACAACTAAAGAAATATTGTTTTAAATAAATCAACATAAATGGGATTTAAACTGAAATACTTGATTCCTAACTAATTAAAACAATATTTCCTATCTAAAATAGGGAGAGTCCACGGCTTCATTCCTTACTGTTGGGAAATACAACACCTGGCCACCAGGAGTAGGCAAAGACACCCCAGCCAAAGGCTTAAATATCCCTCCCACTACCTCATTACCCAAGTCATTCTTTGCCTTTCGTCACGTTAGGAGGTGGCGAGAAGTGTCAGAAGATTCGGAGAGTCCTGAAAAAGGGTATCTGCCCTTCGAGATAGGACTGGAGTTTTAAGCAGTCATGTCAACCTCTCAGTGAGAGTATTGAGGAAAGTTAGGGTCTGGAGATGCAGGGAAAGTTTTTCTGCGAAACTATCCAGTCTACTGCTAACAGCTCCTAAGCAATCAGTGTTGACGAGTTTCACTGCCTGCTTTCTCTCACTCAAGTCCATGTCAGGAGCTCTGCTATAAAACTGTCACACTTGAGAGGCTGTGTTCTGTTCCACAGCATGGATCCTGGAGGTAAGATTGTTTAAATTTTTACACATAAAACGCTATACCAGGGTCACAGTGTGGCTCCTTTATACCTTGATAGGATGCAGGGTTAATATCATCTGAAGGGGGTTTATTGAA